>NC_049912.1:30591130-30831162 GCF_001411555.2 Juglans regia | reverse complement strand
GGGGGGGGTTGGCGGGGAGGGACTTTTTGTCTTTGATGTTGTGCTTATAACAGATTTTGGTGAGTTAGGATCATGGATGGTGATTTTTGCAATGTCAGATAAATGTTGTTCTTCAATCTCTGTTTCAGGTTTCAACAGCTAAGTATGAATGAAGTACATATATGCTGCTCCAGCCATTTGAGAGAGAAATTTTTCTTCTTGACAATGTATAATAAAGAAAAATTAGAACCCTGTTTAGTATTGCTGGGTTGATTCCCGGAAGTACAGTTCAAGGTGCATCTTTCAAATCGACTATAATTGGAGAAAGACAAACGTCAGTTTCTTCAAGTCTAGAACCACGTTGCCCCACATAAAAAACAAAAACAAAAAAAAAGGTCTGCAACCATGTTCAATGGCTAAAGAAAATAAAATGCTTGCAATTTTGTAATGATTCAGATCATCTGAAGTGGTGTCAGGATCAATGATGAGTCATATACAGAGATTTTGGAGGCCATTTTTCTTTCCAATTGGCCACTTAGTTGAGCCATTTATTTTGTCAAGATACTTGGGGAAGAATTCATAAACTGTGTGTAATGAAATACATAAACTGTGTCAAATATGGATAAAGCTAAACACAACCATTCTATATCAATCCCATTCAGATTTGGACGTTATGGTATACCAATCTGATTGAAATACAAAGATAAAACAAATCTGAAAGTCCAATACAAGTTACATAAAACAAATGTGGAAGTCCAATACAAAGATAAAACAAATCTAGAAGTCCAATACCTAAACATAGAACTAACAACAATCCCAAATTACTTATATAACACTAGGTAACATACATGTAAAAATGCAAAATAACAATAAATCCGAAATAGCGTGCCTACACGCCTAAGTTTAGCTTCTTGTGCATTAAGCACCAACTCCTTTTGTATAACATCGTCGCATTTATTGGATAGTACCATCTGCACCCTCTCGAGGCGATCCACTATCTTACGCAGCTCAATCTCCCTCTTTTCAAGAAGCTCGAGTATCTTCTCGACCTCTTTCTCTTTCTTTAACAGTGAGGCTGTTCTTTCTTCAACTTGTAGGTCAATTACTTCATTACCATCCAACCACTTGAAAAACTTACAGTATGGTAAGCCCTGCTCATTTCATGCATATATTGAATTGTATTAGAAAATACTGAATTGTACAATATATGAAATTAATATATATAAAACATGTTTCGGACAACTAATAATGTAATTACCTGGGTATTGTACTTTGAACACCCTAAGAAAGGTCTTCTAGGATTTTTTGCAATACTTGACCATTTCAATGTGGCTTCGAGCTCGCAAAAGCACAATGGTTTTCCCAAAGTACTTTTGGGAAAAGATGAAGAAGATATTGATGAAGATGATGATGACATTCTAAGATTAACCCCCATAAAACAATTGAATAACAGTTTTATAATGGTGGAATAAAATTGAATAGCAGGAAGTTTTAATTCAGTATTTGAACTGCCCCTGCCCTAACATGAAAATATCATGCAACATGCAACATGCAAGGGGCAGAACAACATCAGATGAAGAACCATGTATGTGGTGGTTGGATGTGTTCACCCAACACACAGGATAAAAAAGATGCTGAATAGACAAAGAAGAAACCGAGGAAATGAAGGCATATAAAAAGCAATACCAGTTTGATACATGAGATAGTGGCTTGCTTTGGTAACCTTTACTTTTTACTGTCAATTTGCTTAGATTGGTAATTGTTAGATTGAGACTTCAAACAATTTTATTAATCTAAGCTAATAATTTGATTATATGTGCATGTTATTCTATAATTTGATTTAAGCTATAGTGATCTAAGCTAATCTAAGCTATAGTGATTATATGTGCATGTTATTCTATAATTTGATTTGCATTGCAAGAGATTTAAAATTCAATTATCTTGTGATTTTAATGCAGGCAGGATGTATTTCCAAAATATAGCACCCAAACTAACCATTTTCTTTGGTTTAAAAATGATGTGGAATGCTGCAATCCACATTTAACAGCATATGACAAGCATGTTAAATACTGCAAACTGTTCTTAAAAAAAGGCTGCATAACAAAGCAAAAAATAATAATTTGTCCACAACTAGTTGAGAAACATGAGAAAAAAAAAAGCAATCCACATCATTCAGCAAATGACAAACATTTCAAATAATAGTTGTGGACTGAACCGAACCAACCCTAGTTGGGGTAGCAGCGTGCATTCTATAGCTTTTTGTGCAGAGGCATTGGCAAGGTACAAACCAAACCCATTTAATTCAAATTACAAACTATATAAATAAACGGAATCCAAATCAAACCAAATCTCCAAATCAAGTAATGAATACTTTAAAATCACAGCACAAATTTGGTGGAATAAAAGTAAAAGCAACAATCCAAATAAAACCTGGGGAGTTAGTAGAGCACAGGGAGGACCGTGTCCACTCGCAACCTCAGGGGTGAAGACGACGGGGATGGAGGTTCGGGGGAGAGGGAGGACGATGGGAATGGAACTTTGCGGGGTCGTGGAGAAGAGAGAACTGTTCGCGGGTTCGCGTGGGTTTATGGGTATCAAGGCTGAAGAGGACGGGTAGATTAGGATTAGGGTTCGTGCGAAACTTTTGGGATTTTCTCTCTGGGTTAGGGTTCGTGCTCGTGCGAAACAGAGGGATGTGTAAATGGGTAAGGGTTCGTGCGTCTGTGCAGAATAGAAGGATGGGATGCGGGGGAAGGGTAGATTAGGGTTTAGGTTCGTGCGAAACGGAAGGGATTAAGTGGTAGGTTCGGGTTCGTGCGAAACGGAAGGGATTAAGTGGTAAGGGTTAGGGTTCGTGCGTGGTGGCAGAAGAAAGGGATGGGATGCGAGGGAAGGGTAGGTTAGGGTTAGGGTTCGTGCGTGGGGGATTTCTGGATATGGGATGCTAGGGAAGAGAGGGATTATAAGCAAGGAAAGTGGGAGGAAATGCTGGAAGAAGAGACCGAAAGCGTGCTTAATAAAATTAATCGCCACGACGTCGTTTAGCACTAATGCCACGTAGGCACGAGGCCGCAACGGGGACGCGGTCCGGTTGCGTTTAGCTTTTTCGATAAAAAAAAGCACTGAGACCCATGGTCACGTTACTCAAGACTCAAGAGTCGAGACTAGGTAAAATCTCCTTGAGAGCGCGTGGCTACCATCTGTCTTTCTCGACGAAGAACGAAGACTACCCCACCTCCAAGAAAGTCAGAGAGAGAAAACTATAGAAGCAATTTACGTACATATCTGGGCAAAGGAGATACGTTGATATCCAAACGCACCCTCCAATCATCCTCTTCGTCTCTTCTCTGAGAGAAACAGAGTCACCGTTTGGCTGTAATGCCCATTTCGGAGTTGACTGAGACCGATGCGTACTCGCCGAGTTCTCTGCACGTATGGCGTACGCTCCTGAACTGGTTGGCCTTCTTCTTCCGGATCTTCCTTCAGATCCTCAGAGCTCTCAGCCACCACGCTCTGCCTTCTTCCTCCTCCTCTTCTTCTTCTTCGTCTTTCAAGCCCTTACCGGTCGTTGAGCTCCCGGACCACGACTCGCCTGCCGCCTCCGAAATAGAAATCCCCGTCACCGCCAGAGACTCCGATTCCGACGAGCGTCTCGAGAAGCTCACGGTACGCTTTCTTCACTGCCATTTTTTTTTTTATAAAGTTCCTTAATTTGATCTGGCTTCTCGGATATATTTTTTAAAATTTTCTATCTACATAAATTTTCTCTCTTTTGCTCTTTTGCTCTCTTGTATGAGTGTGTTTCGATTGTATAATATTCAACGGTGAAAAGCATTGTTCTTTCAAAGTTCTAGATGGTTGAGTTTTATATTTAAAAGCAAATGATTTTAGTCTGTGGAAGATTTGAGCCATGTTTTTTTGCACGGTGGGTGAGATAATCAATTGCTTGGTAGTTGTGTTAGGACAAGAAAGAAGTCATATCATGGAAGGTGGAAACAGTGTTCGAAAATTGGGATCACGGAAGTTTAGTAAATATAACTGTATGTAGGATGGTAATATTTGACACGATTCATGAATTTAATATGAACACGATACGAAATTAGTGGATTCAAGTTTGATGTTAACGGGTTCGGGTCACAACAGATTGACCCGTTAAGATGATTTATAAACGGGTCAACCTGTTAAATACGAAATTAATCCATTTTGACTCATTTATAATTTATTTCAAAATTAAAATTTTATTTTTGTTAAGTTGTAATATTACTTATAAAAAAAAAATTATAATATTGATATTTTTCAGTATGCTTATACTTTTATTGTTTTTATTGATGGGATTATAATTTTAGACCTATGCTCATATTTGTTATTGTATGGTTTGTAATATTGGTTTTATTCTATGTTAAAATTTGAAAAATATTGATATATATTTTTTAAGATATTGTGGTTATTAATAAATATAAATGTTAACTTTTATGTAAAATTATGTTAATCGGGTCAAATGAGTTATGCAATTTATTTCAACCCATTTACATGAAATAAACAGGTTTAAATGAGTCGTGTCGTGTTAACATATTTTTAATTAATTATTAAACGGGTGACACAACTCGACCCGTTATCTAAATGGATTGAGTTAGGATTTGGAAGTTTGACACGTTTAGCTTAACAGGTTGGGTTTGAGTTGACCTATATAGTTGAATATTTATGACTTGACATGACACAAACATAATTCGAAAACACGATTTGTCACCCATAGGTGTAGGTGTACAGATACAATGTTATGACCGTCACAAACTTCAATTGAAAGCTGCTACCTTCCTTGATGGATTTGGCAACTGATAAATTCACCTGCAGGTAGTTCTTGACTTGGACGAAACTCTAGTATCTACATATGAGACATCTAATTTGCCAGATAGCGTTCGTAATCAAGCAACAGAAGCTGGGTTGAAGTGTTTTGAACTGGAATGCATATCTTCGGACAAGGTGCTTTCATAATAATCGTTTTGTATCTCATACTTCTAATATTATTTCATATGAATATATCTTCACATGAATATGTTGGGATTTGAAGGAATCTGAAGGAAAACCTAAGGTCACCTATGTTACAGTTTTTGAGCGCCCAGGATTGCAAGAATTCTTGAAAGAAGTCGGTCGATTTGCGGATCTTGTGCTGTTTACTGCTGGTCTTGAAGGTCTGCTCATCACATAATTTTTCAGATTCCCTTCCCGTATCTCTTTTCCCATTTGCTCTTCTACAATGTGATCTTTATTTATCCTCACAGGTTATGCTAGACCACTTGTGGACAAAATAGATACTGAAAATCGATTTGGTCTTCAACTTTATCGCCCTTCTACAATTAGCACGTAAGTGCTGCTTTCTTCTCTTTGTGAATTGTGATCTTCTCCCCCCCCTCCATCAGCCTGTGAAATTCATAACCTGTTATTCGTGTGAAATTTTTTTCATTTGAGGACTTTTTGCTGCTTATGATGTCTCATTCCAGCACCTATCTTTTCTTCCTCATGTTTCATTTTCATCATTCTATCTCACAAACTTTGGTCAAGTATAAAGCTTCAAGGTTAATAATTCCGCGAGCATACATTTCTATAAGTCATTTAAGTACGCTTGTTGGAGGAATGAACTTTCAAACGCTCCCTTTCATAAAACCTTTGATTCTGTTAAATAAATTACAGCGAGTATCGGGAGCACGTGAAGGATCTCTCCATCCTATCAAAGAATCCCAAACGAATTGTCATTGTTGATAACAATCCATTCAGTTTCTTGTTGCAACCACTGAATGGAATTCCTTGCATTCCATTTACTGCCGGGCAACCCCATGACACACAGGTATCAGTATTTGCATTTGATATCCCAGTTTCTCTTCACCAATTAATTTCACCATTGGCAAGTTTTTTATTTACTGTTTATTTTTTTACTTGTTGATCAGCTTTTGGAAGTCCTCCTTCCACTCCTCAAGCACCTCTCTCAACAGAAAGATGTGAGACCAGTGCTCTCTGAAAGGTTCCATATGCCTGAATGGTTTCAAAAGCAAGGGATTCCTATTTCTGCTTGGACATCTGAGGATACGGGCTCCTTGCAATAAGAGCCGCCCTTCTTCTTTGTACAATCCTCCACGATTACTTTTTCCCAAAGGCAGCATCTCATCATTGGACTAATTGTACACTGGAGTGATGAAAGCTCCTTCGAAGTTCAATTCGAAGATGTCAGCTACTGCGAACCGTGGTCACAAAGGTACCCCATTATGCAGATTCGTTAAAATTATCATAGTTATGTAACTCGATTTTCATGCTCGTGATCCTCTTGATTGTTTTTGTAACTAATTAGAAATTTGTAAAACAGTTATTATTAGCTGTTTAGGCCCCATTTGGATATAAAATTGGTTTCATTTCATCTCATTTTATCTCATCTCATCATTATAATTTTTTAAATTTTCACATAAAATATAATAAATAATTCAACTTTTTTAAATTTTAAAATAATAATAATATTAAAAAATAATATTTTAATAATATTTTATTCAAATTTTAACTTTCATCTGAAACCATCTCATTTTATCTCATTATCCAAACGGGATTCCCTGATGCTCAAAACTATTTGAACAGACAGGACCGCTAATTATTTGCTGTGTACATGTTTTGTGCGGTGCATGTTACGATTCGAGATCTGGATTACCTGAACTTGCCAAAGCTATGACTATGGACGTGAAACAGGAGCACATTGGATGAGAACAAGGGCATTGCATACACCAGATGCCTCCCAAGTTCACACGCATGAATTTATCTAGACACGCTGTTGTTGAATCAAAGGTTTAGGTTTGTGTTTAAGAAGCCAAGAAATCCCACCTCTCTCTCTCTCTCTCTCCATTTTCTTCTTTTAGATACAAAGGGAAGAAAATTAGAGGCCATCCTTGGCAGCCCCCTTTGTGAAAATAACACGGGTTGCCCAATCTTAGACCTGAGGCCTGCGCCACCTAAGGACGTACAATGGACCAACCCTCGAGTGAAGTAAGGTGTTATTCACAATAAGTTAGTAACAAGCACACGCCCTATCACTTATACACAGCTCGATAGATGGGGTATAAGCTAAGGAAAAAGGGTAATCTTATTTCTGTTTTGACAATCAACGAGGGAGAGAGAAAATTTGAGCCCTTGTAAATGGTTAAACCCCGGGCTATTGACTCGTCGGCATAACTTCCATTAAAGTTTACTAGAGGAGCTTGTGCCTTGTGGGAGTCTTTCACTTGCTCTCGGCTTGTGATCTTGTGCAGCTGAGAATTATCTGGCAGTCTCCGACAATGGGGAGCAGAGTGAGGACACTCTGCCCGGCCACATGGTCGGCGGTTGCCTTGTTAAGTTGTTAATGATTACTATCAATCAGATTAGTTAGCAGTCCAACATCATGTTAGGAATTCAGGCTACCCACATGTGACTTTTGCAGCTTTCTTTATCCTTAAAGCTTATCACTGTCAGTGCCAAGTAGCAGCATTAGCTGCGTTGTGAACTTTTCCTTCAAAAGGATGATCTTTCCGTTTATTTCCCCCACTTTGTGTATTATGCTTTTCTCCCTTGGCTTTCTATGCATGTCTTTTTCAATGTTGTCTTTGAATATTCCCTGTTCTCGTGCCCCGCCCCAAAAAACCTCATGTTTTAGAATCGTGGTCTAGAGTTGGTGAAACAAGGGCTATGTACTTTTTGGATTGTCACGATAATTGAAGTTTGAATTGACAAAGTTGCACAAGCTTGCTACCTAACCATATACCGTATGTGACCAAAACTGCAGAACTTTGTAGAAAATTTAGAACCATATCATTATGATGTGATTAAATGTTTAGCAAATAATAAATTAAAAAAAAAAAAAAAGAGAGAGAAAACAGAATCATCTTTGTTTGGTGGAGGCAATTACAGATTTAAGAAACGAATTATAAAAACAAAAATCATTGTATTATGCTATTGCTACATGATGTATGTCTTTGACTCATTCAAATACTCTTAAAAATAAAGATACGTCTAAATTAACCAAAATAATAATTAATATATATATATATATATATGATGGGTATTACAAATACCAATGTTGTAATAATATTGCACAAGAGCTATGATTACGTACACTGATGAGGCGCCGGGGGGGGCCTTGACGTAGTACTTGTTTTATTTTTATCCTAGTGTCCTGTTGGCTACCTTTGTTTCTACTCTTTTATCACTCCATTCTAGTAGTGTTGTCTCTGGGATTGATTTAGCTGTCATTACATTTGGTCCCTCGGCATTCTCTTCCTCCTTTTCTTCTTGTTGTTTTCGATAAGATGCCCCCAAAATAATATATCTTGCTGTTTGTTGTATGGAACTGAACCTTTTTTAGGAATATTCTTGACAATCTATCAAAGCACCTTTTCTGGTTTTTCCTATTCAGAAGCAGAACCATCTTTCTGGAAAAAGTATTTGTTAGAAATAAAAAAGAAAACGAACGAGAAAATTCAAAGGAAGGCTGTTTTCTAGAATTCTCCTTACGAGACTTGACCAGTTAAAAAAATGAGTAATGTTGTTATTGGCAGTGAATTTATCATCATTTTAATAGTATCAATTGATGGGGTGTAATTAAAAAAAAAAAAAAAATTTTATTTTGATTAATTTAATTAAAATATGTTATATGATTAAAATAATAAAAATATAAATAAATTATTTGGGTCTCGCATTCCGTGAAAGTGATTTAATTAACTCTATGGTGTTTTTTGTTTTAAGAGAGAAAAGAAAAGAAAAAACTCTCTGGTCTCTTTCGTTTGCTCTGTATTATTTTCTCTGTGCTCTAACACGAATTTAATGGCGATTGATTGGGGGATTACGGTTATGAATTTTGAAACCCATTGGCCACTCTTAATAAGGAATAAATTAACACAGCACTCCGATTTTGCTTTGCGGGAAAAGAAATTAAGGAAATGGCAGCCTCACCTAAGTCAAAATGCGCCGTCTGTATAGACGAATATTTATGAGTCGCTGATAATTAATCGTCACCTGTACAAACTACAAACTCAGAGCCCCAAACCTCTGGCGCTCTCTCTCTCTCACAATACACACAAGAATCCCCTATAACCTGTTACCTCCCCCTCTGTCTTTCTCTCGGTCTTAAAGGTACGGTCTTCTCTCTCTGTCTCTGTCTCTCGTCTCGGTCAACTGCGCCAATGAAGCAGACTAGACTCCATCCTACCACTGCTTTCATAAAAACAGAGTCTTTTAGATGACGAAACTACCCTCCTCCGCCTCCGCCGTCGGCGTCATTCTCACCATCCTCGTCATCATCTCCAGGACACCTTCAACCCATGCGCTCGGCTCCGGCGCTACCCTTGCCATCAGCTACGATTCGGCCACTGTCTGCGGCATCGTCGCCTTCCAACCCAGGCAAAGCATCCAATGCTACCGACGTGGCCAAATCATTCCCATCGATCCCAACGTCAGCTTCTCCTCCATCTCTGGCGGCCGTAACTTCTTCTGTGGCCTCCGCTCCGGTGGCTACAGCTTCCTTTGCTGGTTCACCACTGAGTTTTCCACCAGTACCTTCGACCCCCAACGAGTTTACTTCAACGACACTGTTCTATTAGAGAACCTTTCCGTCGGTGACGACCAAGTCTGCGCCACGGTGGTTCGTACAGGCTCCGTCAAGTGCTGGAGAGGTAACGGCGCGGTTCGACTGCCATCTGCGTCCGATGCGTTTGTGTCAATATCGTCTGGGTTTGGATTCTCTTGCGGTATTTTGAGGGACAGCCATCAGGTTCGCTGTTGGGGAAGAAATACAGTTTTAGCGAATCGGACACAGACAGAATTTGGGAACATGTCGATGACGAGTATTGTAGCGGGTGGCTCACATGTTTGCGGGGTGAATTCTACTGGGTTTGTGGTTTGCAAAGGTAATAACGATTCTGGGCAGTTGAATATTCCTTCGAATCGGCCGTGGGAATTCTCGACATTGGCGCTTGGAGCGAACCATAGTTGTGGAATTCGGCGAGCGAATGAATCGGTTGTGTGTTGGGGTGGGGAAGGGGAGTATTCAGTGAATATGACACAAGGGGTTTCGTTTACAACGATTGCTTCCGGGTCGAATTTTACTTGTGGCTTAACTACGAGCAATTTCTCGATTATATGTTGGGGACCCGGGTGGCCCGGTGAGGCTAATTCTAGTTTAATGTCTGATCTTCCTAAAATTCTTCCAGGGCCTTGTGATAATTCTTCCTGTGGCGAGTGTGGTCTGTATCTGCTATCTCAGAGTATGTGCTCTGGTTTTGGGAATATTTGCAGGCCCTGTCTGACTCAAATTTCAATGCCGCCGCCGCCGCCACCGCCAGTATCATTTCCACCAGGGCCAACGGGTTCATCCCCATCATCTCGATCGAAGGGATTGCGGGGGGGTTTATTGGCGTTTTGCATTGTAGGGTCGGTTGGAGCTTGCGCTGGTATTTGCACAGTAATTTACTGCTTGTGGACTGGAGTTTGTTTTGGGAAGAAAAAAGTGCATAATTCAGTGCAACCCACAATTACTAGAGATCCCAGTTCTAACAATGGCACAACCTCAAACAATAGTCCGCCTTCGAGATCATCCACCATTAGGCGTCAGGGCTCGAGAATTATGAGGCGCCAGAGGAGTGGAACCTCATCCAAGCACGCAGACAGGGCTGAGGAATTTTCATTAGGCGAGCTTGCAGCAGCCACCAACAATTTCTCCCTAGAGAACAAGCTTGGTGCTGGAAGCTTTGGTGTTGTGTACAGAGGCAAGTTAACAGATGGCCGAGAGGTTGCGATCAAAAGGGGGGAAACGGGTACAAAGACGAAGAAATTTCAAGAGAAAGAAAGTGCATTTGATTCAGAATTGGCTTTCTTGTCCCGTCTTCACCACAAACACTTGGTCAGGCTTGTTGGGTATTGCGAGGAAAATGATGAAAGGCTCTTGGTTTACGAGTACATGAAGAACGGTGCTCTTTATGATCATTTGCATGACAAAAACAATGTGGAAAAGAGTAGTAGTGTTTTGAATTCTTGGAAGATGAGGATAAAAATCGCGTTAGATGCTGCCAGAGGGATTGAATATCTTCATAATTATGCAGTGCCAACAATAATTCACAGAGATATCAAGTCCTCTAACATATTACTCGATGCCAATTGGATAGCAAGAGTATCTGACTTTGGATTATCATTACTGGGTCCAGAATCCGATCGTGATTACAGACCGACGAAAGCAGCCGGAACTGTTGGTTACATTGATCCTGAATACTATGGTCTAAATGTATTGACGGCAAAGAGTGATGTTTATGGACTTGGAATAGTACTATTAGAGCTTTTGACAGGAAAGAGAGCAATATTCAGGAACGGTGAAGATGGAGGAGCACCCATAAGTGTGGTGGACTTTGCAGTGCCAGCAATTATGGCCGGAGACTTGGTAAAGATCCTAGACTCCAGGGTTGGGCCACCAGAGCTGAATGAAGTAGAAGCAGTGGAGCTGATGGCCTATACTGCACTGCATTGTGTGAATTTGGAAGGGAAGGACAGGCCAACCATGGCTGACATTGTGGCTAATTTGGACAGGGCATTGGCTGTCTGTGATGTTAGTCATGGGAGCATCTCTAGTGGTACGATCTCCATTGTTTCAGAATGAAATTTCTAACCGGAAAGCAAGGAAAAAAACATAATTTTTGTCCAGTTTTTTATTGATTTTTTTTTTCCTGGGATCATTCATATTTGGTATGATTATTGTTGTAAAATTTAGGAGTTTCCTCTAATTGAGCTGTAGTGTAGGATTTTGTGAACACTGACAGCCAGGAAGAACGATGATTACATGATTTATTTCAAGGAAAAGGCATTCTTTTTGCTTTGTTCTCAAGTTGCTAAGAAGCTTTCAATATTTCCATCATTATTATGTGCCGGTAATGAATGTAGTCTGACTTGGTCGGGATTGCTCTTTTCGAGTTTTGACCAAATAATTTCGTTCACGCAAAGCTGCAGAGGGTGATCCTCACTCAATTTGACAGGCATATATGCCCAAGCAAAATGCTAGATGCCCCGCGGGGTTTCAGCTGGACTCTAGCATTTTTTTATGTAATTTTTTTAGGTTCTTTTTTTTTTATATATAAATATTTTTAATATTTTTAAATATTTTTAAAAAATAAAATAAAAATGATAATATTATTAAAAAAATATTTTTTTAATCACGAAATAGAATAAAAAATAATATTTATTCTATTTCATGATTAAGGAAATATTTTTTAATAAATTTTTTTTTTACTTTTTGATTAAGGAAGTATTTTTTAATAATATTTTAAATTTATTTTATTTTTTTAAAATATTTAAAAGTGTAAAAAAAATCTATATAAAAAATAAATTAAAAAAATACACATAGAAAAGTATATGCTAAGCCCAACGGAGCCTCCAGCGGAGATGTAGCATGACAATTTTAAATATATTTTAAAAAAAATTATAATATGATTAAAAAATATTTTCTTAATCATGAAGTAAAATATAATTTTTTATTTTACTTCTTGATTAAGAAAATATTTTTTAATATATATTTTTTTCTTTATGTTAAGAGAATATTTTTTTAATAATATTTTAAATTTATTTTATTTTTTTAAAATATTAAAAAATTTATATAAAAAATTATTTAAATAAAACATATTCCCAGCAAGAGATCCAGCAAGGACTGTATCATCACCCATATGCCTAAAGACAGAACCAACGAAGTATGTAAACAGAGATTGGGTTTTTGACTTTTTTCACTTTTTGGACCATACGTGCACCTTGGATGTGTGCCCAGAGACGCGGCTGAGCCCCACACCTACTCTCAACTTTGTCAATCTTGCTATTTATTTATGAAAAAAGGAGTAGATGGGAAAGTGGTCCGACCTTTTGAAAGAGAGTGTAGTCTATACTTTCCACGTTGGGAGGCACTTTTGACTTTGAAAATTCAAGAATAGTTAGTTACTGGGGAAAAGGCCTAGCAGTTTCTCAGCTCTTATTTGATTCATCTCAATATTTCGAATCATGATTCATGCTTTAGGTCTTGGAAATAAAATCATTAAAAAAAAGACCAACGGTGCCTCTTAAAACTTTAATAGCCAGAGCATAACGTCCCATGTCCTTCCTTCATGCTACTATATTTAATACAAATTGAATGAGGCTATAAATATATTGACAGCTTACATGAGTGTGTGAAGCGGACTCGGAGAGGCTGCGTTTATAGGTGGCCGGTGACCCATCACCACTTGCCTTTGGTCCTATTTATTAGGCTGTTTTGATGAAAGAGCATGTACACAAACTTCAATGCTGATTTATAACAAAAATGCAATTAAAGTATGGAATGATAGAGAGGACCCCACGGTTGCACATGAATAAACTGAAAGAATCATCCGTTTCTTTCTTGCTAATCGGAATTTAAATACAAAATAGACTAAAATGACAATTCAACCACCACTCTCCGCTATGGGAGACAGGAGATTCCCTCTGGAAACATGCCCGTGCCCCCAAGGGTTTTGCTTTCTTACCCCGTTTGCTTGCAGGACAGGTAGCGTTCGCTATGTTGATTGCAACTTTTCTAATTAACAAAATAGATTAATTCTTTGAATAAAACTTATAAACTCATATGCCTTTAAGGAAATTTATACTATAACATATTAGATTATAAAGCTATTTATCAAGTAGATCTCAAATATTATATAAAATCTTATGAATTTACTCTTGTAGAATCGTTTGATTTTACAGATGAGATTAAATTTAAATGAGATGAGTTAAGATAAAAGTTAAAAGTTAAATAAAATATTATTATAATATATTTTTTTAATATTATTTTTGTTTTGGAGTTTGAAAAAGTTAAATTGGTTATTTTATTTCGTGTGAGAATTTAAAAAAATTGTAATGATTAGATGAGATAAGATGAGATGAGATGAAAAATTTTGTGTGAGAGAAATAGGAGATTAATGACAATATTACTATTTCTTGAGTCAAGTCATAGCTTGGACGACGACAAAATCAATTTCATCTATTTAGTGTTAAAGAGAATGCAACCGATAAGGTGTCTTAGCAAGCTAAATGGATTTGTATTCACATGTTTTTTTTTTTAGCTCGAGAATTTCACAAAGTAAATTATCTTGAATATGATCTATTGTTTTAAATATAGATACATCTGAGTCTTCTTTGCACATGATATTTTGATATAAATGGATCACAATAGTCATAACTAAGAATTAATTATAAGATTTTCTGGTCAAATTAGTCGTTGATTTTTGGATTCAACATTTTAATTAAGTTTGATCAGCGAAACTTCTCGAGGAAATCCATTTGAACTATAATTGTTGGAAGATGGGACACTATTATGCACGTAAAATCCCCAAAATCCACGACGTTGACGACAAATTCTCGCACACCCTCCTCCTTCTGTTGCTTTCAGGTGTCGTCCAACAGACAAATTCTCACACACGGCTGGGGAATTTAAAAAAAAAAAAAACGAAAACAAAGAAAATAACATAAAAATTGATTGTGAGACCGAGTCAAACACGCGTTTGCTGTGTCGGCTAGCTGCTTTCACACGTGTGCCTTACGTTTACACTACTTTGTAAATAAATAGTAATCTGAGGTTACAAAGTTAATTACAAAGTTAATTTATTTTTTAATTATTTTGTTGGAAGAAGAAGAAGAAGATTCAGACATTTTGTTGAAATTACACATCTTGGGCCAAACGCTTCTTCCAGCATCGAAATCAGTTTTGGGTCCAACATATCAAAGCCCAGAAACAATCAGATTACATAAATTCTTAATAATTTCAATAAAATCTTCGATCCAAATATGGCTGGCATTTACCAATTCATCGTTTATGCCTTATGGGGCAAGCTCACTTACAGAAAAAATTTCGGAAACAGAAACAAGTAGAAAGAAAGACCCACAAAAACACATTGCTAGTTTCGCACACAACTCATGAAAAGTACAGACAGGCCTGGATCTGATATGTGTTATAACATAAAACAGAACAGAAGGCCTTAAAAACAACGAGAACAACAATTATCCACAAAATTATTACAAAAAAGGACGTGCAGTGCACATTCAAAAGCTGTACATTATTTTGCTCCTTTTTCCACCTGGCTGTAGATTGGAACCACCAAAATGCATCACACAAATTCAAAGCGCATAAGAAGCTTTACAGATTTGTACTTCTCTCCCTCACGACTATGCAGTGGAACTGCTCGAATCCCGCTTCTTAGTTCAGACACAGGTAGACATGCTTGGCCTCCAAAGTCATCCTTTTCAGACATGTCATACTCATGAACTTCAATCCGAAGCAAAGCCAGTTCTGGGACAGTTAGTGGGAACTCAAACTCCTCATTCCAATTAGGCACCCAATTGTCCTCCAATGTCTTCGTTTTCTTCATAACTGTATCAGCAGGAACTCCAGCAATTCCGACCTGCACACAGATCGAGCAAATCATATCTTAAATGGAGAAACTTTTCAAAAAGACCATGAGTTGCTGAAGGGCATCCTGGGAAGAAATGGGGATGCTGGGTAAAGCATAGAGACCAACCAATTGCATAAGCCACGACTTGTGAATTAAAGGCAAGACACACGCTGTTAAAGGCAAAACTCAAGACATTGATAAGAATCACAGCAGATGAGCAAGGCACACCAGAGGTCAAACTAGAACAGAATGCAGGCTTTATGAATCGAGACATTTTTCATAGATTCCATCAACTTACCCTTGCATAGAAATCTGGTGGGGAAAATGCATCAAAGTGCGTGTGAGGGAAATCATAATACCATCCTTCACCCATATACACAGTGACCTGGTGAATAACAAAAGAACTAACCCTTGATCAAGACATAAACAAAAAAAAAAAAATAGATGTATATTGTCGAAGGCACTTCCCTGAATCACTAAGGAAACTAAATGCAGCCAAAAGCTCTGGCACTAAAAAGCACTTACCTTCAAAGTCTCTTTCACTGTTAATCTAACTTTAGGGTCAAAGACCTCATTATCTGGATCGGTCTTCAATAGGAAATCCGGTTTTTTAATATAACCACATCCACCATTTGCTCTGAACATTCCATGCATCAACCACAGTGATCTTCCATATCCCTGTTATAGGGTAATTACCAGAGGTGAACTCTTTAGAACAACTTTCACAGGCAGAGATCAGTATTAGGACCAAACTTAATTCACTGATCAGCAAGGGTCATAGAGACAATCAAATAGTCACAAAAGTTCCAAATGATCAAATCCAATAGCATCTCTTTCCTATCAGAAAAGTAGTTCTGTGTGGGGAATACCATGGGCAATCATAGACATACACGTGCAGATCACTTTTCTAATGGCTCAAGTTAAAAGAAAATACTGCTACAAATTTCATACACGAGCAGCTAATTAATTACTATACTCATAACTTCAGAACAAAAGAAAAGGAAAAATAAAAAATAAAAGAGCAGCAATTTGATCAAATGATAAGGGAATAGTTAAAGCAAGATATCCCCGACTTAAAAAAGTTAAAAAGAAGAAAACAAAAACAAACAAACTAAACAAACCTGCATGTTAAATGCAACCATTTGGGCTCCATGCGACCACCCAATTAGGGGGTTGTAATTTGATGAGTCAATGCGTGTACCCTTTGGATAGACCCTCAGAATATTTCGCTGTGTAAACCTACAGCAAAACTATCATCAGAACATGGAAAGACTTTTTTTTGGGAATCAAGATTTGAATTTTTATATATGTAAAAATGTTACAGTAGAAAACTTATGGTAGTTGCAGGAGACTACTGGCACTAAACACCTGAAGGCTGCAACTGATTCAATGTATAGGACCCACCATAGAATATCAAGCCTGAGACCTGTCTCTGGCAATAACTTCACACAACCAGTTAATTGTTATCCTGCCAAAAGAGGCCCTTCCTAACCATGGCTACTAACATTTTAAAGTAAGTGATCGACCAAAAATAGCAGTACCACCATATTGATTCATCTTATAAAGAGGATCTCTAGTAGTTGGTTCTTCCTCTGCACTAATTCATCACATGAACTGTGTCAGAACAGCACTTTTAGATCATCCTTAAGGTTTTTTGGTTGCTGAAGAGAAAAAGCCTTATGTTGGTCTGGCTCAAACATGACAGACATTAAAACATACAAAAGTAGCCATACTGCCCACTCCGAAGTTCATCTGCTGCAAAATTGGAATTTCTACTAACCCTAGACATATTAATATACAAAACGGTACCCCTAAGCTTCCAAATATCATAAACTGAAGTCTCAACACTCCAGTTAGACAGCACCTTCTTTTTCAGAATGTGTACGATTAAAAGGTGCAGCATAGCCTTCCACCAGAACATTACCCCAGCTCCCTGTTGTACTAGCTCTAGAGCCCATCTCACAGCTAAGGCCTCCGCTAAGATTCAGTTATTATAGTCCATATAACTAGTACTTTAGCTTGATAAATCTCTAGCAACGATTCTCTTTCTCACTGATATATCAATATATAAATTCTCAAGTGGAGGGCCCAGTCATGCAAATTGTGTGGCATTGGCATCTGGTTACTCCTTGGGGGTGGTTGTTTAGTCTTTAAACATGTAGGACCTAGTAATAGTGTGCTTTGGTCTTTGTGGAAACGAGGATCTAAAAGCCCAAGAAATGGGAGCGGGGGTTAGTAAATGGCCAATGAGCTCTACTGTTGATGTTGCTTGGATTGCTCCAAACCTCAATTATTCCCCAACCATGCCATTCTCATGAATTGAAACAAGGAGTAGTTAATCTTCTTCCTGTTGTTGGCGTAGGGACCAAAAATTGTTCTTCATGCGCATAAAATCCGCGATGTTCTTACTTAATAGGCAAGCAACAGGGCACTATTCTCCAAAACAATTCTCTCCCATGCAACTTGCATTCCATAAGTGTAGTAGACCACTTTGAAGAGAGTAAAGAATTGACAATGATGGTAAGGGTTGCTAAAATAATGTTGGTGAACTTGCAATTCGACAGTTTTACAGTACAAGAAACAAGAAAATCTAGATGTACTCTTGCTAAAGAAAGAAACTTGGAGTTCAATGGCCATGATGAGAAGCTTCGAGGGGAATGTGAAAATAAGAAAGGTGGAGATATGTAACTTGAAGAGAAGAGAAAGCATGAAGAATCTCTGAGGGAGATAAGGGCTTTCTTTGTCAAGCTCTAATGTCATTTAACTATCTTTCAAGGTATGTCAATAAGGAATATTACAGAACATTGAGCTTCTCTGCACCGAGAAACACAAGCAAAAACTCAAAAAACCAGCCTGGATGAAGCTTTTTGCATGAATATCACTAGATGGGAGACATTCTTGTAACCATTGAAAACATGCCATAGGCACAAATGAAATCTCTTTGCAAGACCTAAAGAACAAAAAAGGCAAAACACAGTTAGAGAAATCGTGTTAATACCTGACAAGTTCTTTCCCATGAGTCAGTACAGCCTTTTCAAGTTGTTGCTCACTTAAGCTAAGGCGTCTAACTTTCTCAGGGTCCACCTTGAAACATTCTTGTAATCCACCTTTTGGCTTACCAGCGTGAATGGTAATTAAACGCTTGTATTCAGGTGCTGCATGTTGCTGCAACTTGGGATCTGCATCATCAAGATCTTCCTCTTCATTATTCCCTTCTTCATCCAAATCATTCTGCCAGAATATGACATCAGAAAGCGGAAACAAGAACTCAGTACCTCAAGTAAATCAGTGAACAAGTAAATTATATACATCTCCGCACCTTGTCATTTGCCACAGCTATGTCTTTCAGGTTTGAGACTTCCCTCCCCCAAGCTTTTTCATCACCTAAAGCTTTCCCTTTTTGTGAATCGCTTTCTTTTTCCTTGATTTCTTTGGCCTCAAGGTATTCCTTAGGTGGTTTGGTTGATATGATAATCTTTTTCTTCAAGGATTCTGGGGATGGAAACTCCTTCAAGGATTCTGAGCCAGGAGTAAAGAGTATGTCTCCAAATGTTTGAGTGGCCATCTAGAAATTGGTGAACATATTGTAAATTATTAGAAGACTGTTAAAACCAACATAAAATTAAGGAGAAAAACATTTTTTACCCTCCAATTAATTGATGCTTTACACTTTACACTCTAAACTATAATAGCTGACACATTGCATCCTCTATCATTGTCTATCAAATAGCACGTTCCATTAAAATTTTACAGACAAGATTACGCCATATCATCTATTATTGCCATCTTAACAGCCAAACTGAGATGGATGGTGCTATTTAACAAAAAATGGCAATAGGAGTATGTAATGTGTTAGTTTTGATAGTTCAATTGCACGGTATAAAACATTGTTATTGGAGGACGGAAAATGTATTTATTCATAAAACTAAATACTCACTTCAGCCACTTTAGCCTGAAGATCTGGTGTAAGGTGGTCTTCTAGAGTTATTACAACTGGATATTCAGATGCAATAAAGGCATGCTCCTTTATAGACTTCAAACATTTGATGAGTTCCACTGGCGTAGTTAGTGTCCTATACGAGAAAACCAATCTGCTAACTAAGAACATGGCAAGTAGAATATAATTAACTTAAATCGACCAAACCAATGGTTAATCCCAATAACTGGAGTTGGCTACATAAATCATTTTTTCGCCAACCAGCTCAACCGCGACAATTTACTTCACTACTTTTTTTATATAAATAAACCAATTTTATTAAAGGTGCAGGGGGGTGCAACCAGAGTTCATAAAGACTTATTTGAAAATTGAAGATATTCCAATTGGCAGTGGATATCATTGGAAAAGGTGTATTATTGTAACATAGAGGTACAATCTTATAGGAAAATTACAAATCTCACTCATTAAACTCTCTCTTGTATCAATAATATTACTATTTGGGTGGCAAATACTAGTTTCTAATTGTCAAAAGAGTAATTCTACATAAAATCATAAAGTGTGTAAACGCTGCGTAATCGTTTTGAAAAAGTATGACATCCATTATTAAAAAATTAATTTTTTTCATATGAATCTCATGTTTTATTCATTTTTTTCAAAACGATTACGACGGTTACACAATTTACAATTGCAAATATACTTTCTCTTGTCAAAAAAGATGGGAAGTCTCTTGCACCCATATAATGTGCACAAAAGTTCGCATGTTAAAGATCACACCTTCCATGAAGAACCTCCACATTATCTTTCTTGGAGTTCGGCCATATATCCAATTCAATTACCCGCACACCTTTCTGCAGGGCATTTATGATGGGGCCATCACTGCAGGCACTGCTCAGCTGATTCCCGGTCAGATAGGAATTGTGACCCGTATATATGAAATAATGCGACAGCGGCGCAGTCATATCATGGTGCACCTAGAATATAGCAAATGGTTACCAAGAAAGTGCTGTTGTTCTAAATTTACAGCAGCAAGTAAATTAATTAACAATTGTGTAAGTCCTTAGTCTGTCCTGAACTAGTAGTTATAAAGAAGGAAGATAACAAAAACGAAAGTGCAAAATAAGGAAAAACCATCAATTTAATGAAAATTGAGACACAAATTTTAGAGGATGTTCACTAAGAACAGATTCCGTGGCATAGGCATTTTGTATCGATCACGTTCATAAAAAGCAATCGCCAGTAATTAACTCTACAATAGTCTTCGTCAAACAATACATTGGTGATCGAAAGTTTGCTAATTTGACTACATTGGCCACGGTGGGCCCATAGAGCTTGCCGTCTTGTTCTTCCCAAATTGTTCCTTACGAAATTTGTGTAATCACAAATACGTGGCAGCATGCCACGTGATGCAAAAACCAAAAAAGAAAAAGCGTTGCATCATTATTATAAGCACATTCATAGGTCATACTGGTGACAGCTTGCTGAGAAAGAAGAATACTATTGGTGACAGATCGATAAAATAAAATAAAAAAGTAATAAACTTGACTTAGCTAAGTGACCTAAGTCCACCTCTTTCCTTTCCTTCCTTCCAAAAACAAACACATACTAACATTGTCTCTCTCTTTCCTTTTCCACCATTGTTCTCGGAATCAAACATGGAATTTTAAGTCTACAGCCAACGGAGGCTTTAAAAAGAATATTAAATTTCTACATGCCTTTTAGAAACGCAATAACAACAAGAAGAAGAAGAAGAAAAAAGAAAAGCAATTACAAGGAGACAACGAAGGCTTTAAAGAGTATGAGCATTACCCCGAGAGGTGAGAGAGGAGGGTTAGTGTCAGAGAAAAGGTACTTCAAGAAGGCCTCGACAGTAATGCCCTTTCGATGAAAGATATTGTGGTGCCGGAGGTCGTGGAGGCGGCCGAGACCGTCAATTATTGCTTGAGCGTCCTCTAGGGTGGCATTATGGTCCTTCTGGACCTCGACCAAGAACCTCCGGAGGTGATCAGCGGCCATAGTTCCATTCTCCGAGTACTGGCTGAATAGGATCTTGACATCGTCCGGTGCTTCCGCTGCGGCCAGCCTGAAGCGCCGGGGGAAGCAGAAGCAGATTTTGTAGGTCTGTTTGGACATATTGTTGTGTCTAGTCTGGGATGGGAGTGGAAGACGCAGAAATAGATCTATTTGATCGGATTGGGTTTTGGTACATTGTTTTGGCATTTCCCTTTGGGTTAATAATTTCAGCAGGAAGATGGTACTGATGGTCTGGGACCCACCCATCCCTATACATTTTTATTATAATAAACGTGGGAGGATTTTATTGGATCCCCTAAAAAAGTTGGCTTTGGCATATCCGATTATACTTTTTTCTTTATTCAGGACTTTGTTTGGTTTTCAAACTCATCTCAATTCATCTCAACTCATCATTACAATTTTTTTAAATTTTAATACAAAATATAATAAATAATTTAATTTTTTCAAATCTCAAAATAATAATAATATTAAAAAATAATATTCTAACAATATTTTATTATATCAACTCACTTCAACATCCAAACACTATCTTATTATCTTTTAAAATATTTTTACTAATAAAGATGAAAATTTATATTTAATCTCAGATTTTGTAAAAAAATTTTTTAATGAGACTCATTTTAATATATTTAAAACTTGAAAAATCTTTCTCATTATCTATTATTTATTATCTTATATTTTACATTTTATAAAATATATATTCATATTTTATAAAAAATATATATAAAAATAAATAATAACTGATTAATAGTATTCATATATATATATATATTATTATTCTCCTTAGGAAATAACATGGAGGACACAATTCGCATCATCACGTCATATCAAAAGTTTTTTTTTTTTTTAAAGTACTTTCAATTTTTAAATCTCTAATACCACCAACAACTGTTTGCAGTTCGAAATACACACCTTCATGATAGATTGATAGCCAAGACATCGATTTACCTTATATTTTGTTAAACATCTATTGGATAATTTTATTTAAAAAATAAATAGATAATATTATTTTAAATAAAAAATAAAATAACTTTTTCATCAATCTTTCAATTTAGTCTATTCACTTTCCAACAAATGTATCTAATAAATTTTTAATAAGATACAAGCCAAATTCATCACATAGCATAAATTTACAAATTGAAAAATGATTTCAATCATCAAGAAAATAATAAGCTTGCTATCTTATCCGAATGCACGAAGCTCGTTCCTATATATATACGTATATAAATAATATATTATATGGAAAGACACAATCTGCCTTTGTAGCTTGAATTATCCTCTCTACTTTTTTTTTTTTTTTTTGAAATATCCTCTCTACTTGAAAGAGACTTATTTGCTACAATGTATTTATCGATGGGTCTTTTATTCCTGTCGGCAGCTTCCCTTTCTCCATCTTTTTATTTATTATGGTGTAACGTTACATTTTTATTCATTAAATAAGCATGACTTGTCGCAAACCAAGTTGTTGGACACGTAAGAAAATATTGAGTTGCCATTGAAAAAGACGAGGATTAAGATTTAATTGATTTTTATAAAAATTTTCATCTTATCTTATTTAATTATTATAATTTTTTTAAATTTTTATTAAAAATAAAATAAATAATTTAATTTTTTAAAATTTAAATTAAAAATAAATATTTTAATAATATTTTATTTTAACATATCTCATCATTATAAGAACAAATGCGCACATTTCTGGTGAGAGGGAATTGGAGGTTCGAGGTCTTCCTAATTTGTACTGCTCACCTCTCGCTCGTGCATTCAAAAGAATATTCCCAGTATCGTACTGAATTTTAGTTCATTTTTCTTTGGAAGTTGCTACAGTCAGTCACGGAAGCTGGCCACAAATTTTTTTTACCGAATGACATGTCCCAACTGGCATGCCACCTGACTTAAATATAAAAATAAAATAAAACAAAAATAAAATAGACTCAACCAATCGTCCCTCTCCTCTCGTTGTATTGCTGCAGCTTTCAAATGCTAGCCTTCAGCTTTCTTCCTTTATTTTCAGCATCAACCTCTTATACATATACATACATACATATATATATATATATGGGTAGAAACCTTTTGCAATTTTTTATTTTTTGTTTTCTCTGGTTAACAGACATGGCTGGACTTTAATGCATCAAATAGCTAACCCTCTAGGATCTAGATTTATGGCGAATAATCAGAGAGGACAAGCACTGCTTTGCATTTAGAAAATGTTTGGTCTTCGAGTTTCTAGAGTTTGCTGCTTTTTCAAAGAACTGGTTTGGATTTGAAGTGTCCTGGCTCTAGAATTCCCCAAGCTATCCAGCAACGATGACTTTTCTCCAATATCAAACTCGTGTATGTTCTTACCTTGTGGGTTTGAGTTCGAGTTTTTCTAGTTAATTTATTGGGCTTCCTTTGCATCTTGATCTGCAAATTTAATTTATGAGCGACATATTTCTAATTGCTGTAAACTCTGTCATCTATTTTTATTTTGTATTCAAAATTTTTCTCTCCTTTTTGCAATATTTTTAACGGTAACCCTGCATTTACTTTAACTTTGTCAAGCTTATCACAAAGTAATTATATTTAAATGGCAGAAAAAGAGAACCCCAATTAATTGAGCTCCATTTTACATACAGAAATATCAGAGATTGGCACGACCAACATACCGTATGTTAACATCATGCATCCCATGAATTTGGTGTTAGGGAGGAGTTGCAGTTGTTGAGTTCTACCCAATTTGCTCGAGATTTTCAGGAAGAGAAGCTTCGTAAGTGGAGATGAGGGAGACGGGAGAGATGAGGGCTCGTAGCTAGGGATGAGGGGGATGGGAGCTCGGAGGAAAAGTTTGGAGATGAGGGAGATGAGTTGGTTTATTTTCTTGTTCTTTTTTTAAATCTACTCGACAGCAGCCAAATCATTCAGTAGAGATTTTCGATAAAAAATGTCAGTGAACCTAACATTTTCCTTTTTTCTTTTATTCAGAGAATGAGATTCCTGATTTTAGTTTTATATAATCTAGTGGTCATTTAGTTCATGTTAATTCATAAAAGATTCATCTTAATTCTTGAAAGATATCCACTAAACGAGTTCAAATAATATTTTTCTTCATAACAAACATTGTGATCATTTGCTAAAAAAAAAATAGAAAATATATAACAGTGTCATCTTGATGCTTGTAATAACTAACGTTGAAATCAGAAGAAAAGTCAAAAGGGTATTTTCCAATGAATCTAGAGATGAGTAGTCGCATTTCAAAAAGACTTGCAAAATGGGAATTCGAACGTAAATCAGTAAATGGAACAACTTCCCTGCACGATAATGAAACAATCTTATATTGTTTAAGATTATTTAGACTGTATTTAAATGTTGAACTAAATTAAATTAAGATGAATTAAATTCTTTATGATAGAGTGAATTATGTGAGATCCATCTAAGATGAATTAAATACTATTTATAAAAAGTTAAAAAATGTATGAACCCACCTATTATTGAAAAGTTATTATAATGATTGAATAATTAATTTATTAAATTCTTTACTAATAAATATCAAAAATCAAATATAAAATCCCTATGCATATAAAAAAATTACAACAACATATTTCGAACACTATCAAAACAAAATTTTCTTACTCCATGTTTTAAAAACACAAAATAAAATAATGCCTACATTTTATTCTATTATTTATTTATATATTATTTAATTAGTAATAAAGAATGTCAAAAATTACGGGAGGAAAAAAAAAATTGACGCGCCCAGACAACTGAGTCGTCGCTCGAAAAAGCGCTCGAGACATTTGTCTCTCGCTCGAGGGGGCTCAGTCGCTCGAAGATGGCGCTTGACGCATGTAAGAACCGCTCGAGCGAAATGTGTCCATTTCGGTTTATCCCAGCGCCGCTCGATCCCAAAAAACGTCTTCCTCCCCTAAATTTCTTTCCACTGCTATTTTCCTTCCATATCTCACCAAGAACGTGCGTCATTCCAGTAATTTATCTCTCGCACGTTGCTTGAAGGACTAAAACAACAATGGATTTTCCTTCCATTTCTCACCAACAATGGATGCTGATGCAATGGATCTCAGCTATATATGGCTGGCGGTGCTCCAAACTTGAAAAAGACTCGCTCGATGGCTGGAGGTTCTCTGTGGGAGTTCTCTGTCGGCAACAATGGATGTCGTTCGATGTAATGGGTCTCAACTATACTGGCTGGCGGTGCTCCAAAATTGAAAAATACTCGCTCGATGGCTGCGGTGCTCCGTTTATTGCAACGTGGGCCTGCTACGGTCGTGGGTCAGCTCGCTCGATAGTATCGAGGGTCTGCTACGGTGAAAGAGATTGGGGAAGGATATGGTTTTTGAGGGGGAAGTGAAACAGAGAGAGTACGGTCGGTGCAGGAAAAATACTCTTGTATTTTGGGGTGTCAGTTATGGGTCCCACGGAGTGTAAAGTTGCATTGCACTCTGTCAAAGCTCGACTGTGTGTTTGGAGTGCAGTTTAAAATTGAATTTTAGAACATCCTTATTGATTGATTGGATAAATGTATTTTTAAAATTTAATCAATATCATATTTTTTTATATTTATTTATTTTATTTAAATTTAATCCATACAATAAATTAATCATTCATATTTTATATAATATTAAAATATTATTATTTTAATAATTAATTAATTAAATTTATTTTTATCATATTTTATAATTCTATCAATTAAATATTAATAATAATTATATTCTAATTAAATTAATATTAAAAAAGTATTATCAAATGTTAATAATAATTATATCCTAAATATTAAATGTTAATTATATTCTAATTAATTTAATTTGTTTGCTTTGAGTGAGAAATTAATATTTTAATATTTAAAGAATTAATTATGATTGTTTATATTTGGCCAATGACTGTAGCAAAAATGTAAATTATTTTAAAGATGACCAATCTAATATAGAGTTTTTTTATACAAGTTATCTAAATTTTAGATAATTTTCTCATTTAATCAAGCCAATGAGAATGCTCTAAGATAAGTTTAGCACTTTAGCATCCAAACGAGCCCAATTAAACTTGGATTCGCTTCTTCTTTCCTACTTTCTGACGTATTCATAATTAGCCTTTTAACCTTTTAAATATGACCATTGCAGCACCTCACTCCTTCATTCCCAATTGCTGCGAGTCTCTAATCCAAAACAATCTGTGGAAATTGATGACTCGTTAGAATCCGGTGACCCAACTAAAACTAAAAGTCTAGAAGACTGCCTTTCCAATTATCAATGCCTATTCTAAGAGGGAAACACGGCCACAAAGCTTTCTATCAACTAGTTAAAACGCACACCTGTAACGTCTAGCTCAAAACGGTGTAAAAATGTAATATGGACTCAATTACAAGAGCATATGTCCTGGATGAATGAAATCCTATGGCCTATACAAACTGAAACTGCATTAGAAGCTTCACAGATTTTTGTTTCTCTCCATTCGGTCATAGAGTGGTACAGCACGGATCCTGGGTCTTAGTTCTGAGATAGGAAAACATGTCTGCCCACCGAAGTTGTCCTTCTCAGACCTATCGTACTCCCGTACTTCAATCCGAAGCAAGGCAAGATTAGGAACCGTCAAAGGGAATTCAAACTCTTCATCCCAAGGAGGAGCCCAATCATCGTCAATTATTCTTGTTTTCTTCTTAGCAGCATCAGTTGGCACCCCAACAATATGAATCTGCCATTTAAAAAAGAAATCACGGTACATGTGCAATATATTTCTAGGAGTGACACCACTGAAATATGAGTATATGTGCATGAGCGTGTTGCAAGTGTGTACATCTTATAATTGACTGGTATTATTAGACCGGTACTTAAAAGTCATAAATCATAAATAAAGCATCAGCATTGCAACAGGTCCAGACAACTTGTGATTCCAATATGTTTATGGGCTAATGGGCATATTTGCAAATACAAAGTTACATCAAGCTTCAAGATGATGAAAAAGGTACAATGATACATTTTGCAAAAGTCACAACTCTAAGCAATTATGCAAAGGAAAAAAAAAATATGTTTAAGGTTATCACCCCCACACATCCAACTATACCTTTGTGTAGAAATCAGGTGGCGAGAATGAATCGAAGTGTGTTGGGTTAAAATCCAAGTGCCACCCATCTCCGATATATATTTTCACCCGATAATGAAAATGAATGCTGAGAGGAGGTCATTAGGCTAAACATTCTTTTCTTAAGCCAAAATATTATTCTCACCTTTAATGTCTTCTTCACTATGAAGGTTCTTTTAGGATTAAACACCTCATTATGAGGACCCCTTCGCATCAGAAAATCAGGTTTTTTAACATAACCACACTCTCCATTGGTTCTAAACATCCCCTGCATTAACCAAAGCAATTTGCCATGTCCCTGGTGAGGGAAAACTCACATGTCAAAAAGAATTCTCTGGTGGAGATCAGATGATTCTAAATGAATGGAACACCGTCAGGCGTTAAGGCATGATAATGGAATCGTTTTTAACTTGGAAGGCCTGGAAATTTTAGGCTAACTGCTGACTAATCATTTCATGATTTAAAATTGACATCATAAGCCAATTTGCATTCACTTGAGCAAATGACTTGACAACACAGAAGAGAAGCAAACTTTTACCAGCTGCATCTTGATTTGATTATTGGAATGGAGAATCTCATTATAATGTAACTATTCACATAGTCATCCACATTATTAAAGAAAGAGCCTTACAGATAAAAGATTATTTACATTGAAAAGCTACTGCTACCATTACATTATTTGAATGCTGATAATTGTTAACGAACCTGCATATTAAATGCAACCATCTAAGCCCCATGCATCCACCCAACATGTCGCTTGTAATTAGAGGAGATGACACGTGTTCCTTTAGGGTATATTCTTAGTATATTTTTCTGCATGAACCTGTAAAGCATGAGAGCCGATATGAATCATCCAGGTGAAATAGGCAATGAGAATGCTAATGTCTTGCAACTATCCACCAAAATTTAGTTGAATAGATACCTTACAACATCAGTTCCATGATTTGAGGCAGCCTTCTCAAGTGCTTGTTCACTTAAACCACTTAAACTAAGTCGTCTAACTTTGTCAGCCTCAACTTGTAATGCATCCTTTAAACTACCCTTTGGTTTCCCAGCATGAATTGTAATCAATCGTTTGTATTCAGGTGCTCCTTCTTGGGCTGATCTATGAACACACCCATTGATATCTTCATCATCTGGATCACTGTTCCTCTGCCATCCATCAGAAGAGTAAAAGTAAAAAAGCACGGTTTGGGATTGAAAATACGTAGATACACATCATATTCATCTCACTTTCTCTTCTTCTGGCTAGGACTTAAAAGTCAGTGTCTCCTTTCCTGATGCTGCTTCTTCAGATGTTTCCTATCCACCATTGAAGATACTATCCTTATCCTTGCTATTCTTAGATTTAAGGTATTCTTTTGGTGGCTTCGTAGAGATAACAATTCGATATTTCAATGACTCTGGTGAAGGGAACTCAGCTAAGCATTCTCCCTTGGGGTAATACAACATTTCTTCAAATGTTTGAGTGAGCATCTACATGAAAATCGAAGTGAGTCACAAAGAAGAAACACCTCGAATTTAAATATTATTGTCAGAGGGAAAAAATGCTAATCTTGGCAACTTTGTCCTAAAGATCACGGGTAAGGTGGTCTTCTAAAGTTATGATAACAGGGTAGGGAGATTTAACAAACGCATACTCGTTAATGGACTACAAACATTTAATGAGCTTCGCAGGATTGGTCAGTGTCCTGCAGTGATTAAGAGATGTTGCAGAAATATAAATAAAGATCCTATGGCACAGCCAAAAGCCATGTAGACATGAGAAAACAATCGCATCACTAAATGAGGGAGATTTGAGAATCAGCAAGTACCTTCCATGAAGAACAAGAACATCATCTTTTGTAGAATTCGGCCATATATCAAGTTCAATTACCTTCACGCCTCTCTGCAACGCCTTGATGAGTGGAACATCACTACAATCACCGCTGAGTTGATTCCCAGTCAAGTAGGAATTGTGCCCTGTATATATGAAATAATGTGACAATGGAGCGGTCATATCAAGGTGTACCTGAAATCACATCCAATTTGTCAGGAACAAACCTAAATCGGTCCCTTATAAGACTTCTTCAAAATAAGAAAAGTAAACGATTAACGTAGTGACAAAGGAAATGTACATTCTTATCAATCTATTAATGTCGAAGAACAGGCACAATAAGTAGTTTGGGAATCAGGACTCTGATGAAAATGAACTTCCTAGTGCCCAGTTAGCCTAAATAAAGTTAGGTTAACTGGGCAAGAGTTGATCGTAAAGTCATTGAAGAAACTAATAGAGTTGCTTTAAAAGAAAAAAACCAGGTTGAGTCTTGACCTATGATAAAATGGGCTTATTAAAGTTTCTTTGTGAAGCTTGACCTTAACAACAAGTGGCCCCTTTCAATACGTATAAATAACGACAGTGTATTTGAAACTGGTGAATACCTTACGCCATTTGTACAAGCTATCATCATATTGTTACTACAACAACTTCATTGCACGCCAAGCTGCTGCTTGATTATCGAAAGAAGAGGAAAAAAACTCCCTAAACCATATCATTGAATAAACCCTTATCAGGGGATTTTTTTTCTTTTCCTAGAATCCTTCTATTCAGAAGATTGGTTAAAACATGGATTACTGTTTTATCGAATTTAATTTTCCTAAATTTCATTCTTCGGCGAAACGGAGGAATACCAAAGCAGCAAGAGAGAGAGAGAGAGAGAGGACCTGAGATTTGATGGGCCCGTTGAGATCATCGAGAAACAGGAAATGGAAGAAATCGGCGAGGGAAAGGCTTTGCTTGGCGCTATAGGCCTCGTGGCGCCCATTCAGAACGTGCTTTATGATTCGGTCCGCATCAGCCACGGTGCTGTCCACCTCGTCTTGGTGCTCCTCCAGGAACCGACGGAGCTGATAGGCCGACATTTGGTCCCCACCCTCGGCTAACTTCAAGAACGCTTCCTTCACGTCGGCCGGTGGGCTTAGCTCGTTCATCTTAAACTTCGTTTGGTTAGTTAAATACTCTCAACTCATCTCAACTCATCATTACAACCTTTTCAAATTCTAACACAAAATGTAATAAACAATTCAACTTTTTTAAATCATAAAATAATAATAATATTAAAAAATAATATTCTAACAATATTTTATCATCTCAACTCAACTCATTTCAACATCCAAATACAATCTTAAACTTCCTGCTGAACCCCAAAATCTTGTACTTGTAACTCGCCATCCTTAGCTAGCTAGCGCTCTCTCTCTCTCTCTCTGCGCGTGTTTTATTAGCTTTTTTCATGAATTCAGAGAAATTGCAAATTTCTCCGGAAAAAAAAATGAAAAGATATTTTTAAGTATTTTGTGAATAATAATAAAAAATAATGATAAAATATTAAATAATAATAAAAATAAAAGAAGTAAAAAATGATAATAAAATAATACATATTTATTTTGAAAATACCTCACTACCTAAACAAGGCCTAAAAGATGCGAATTATTCTTCGAATTTGATATGGGGCAAGCGAAATTGCTCAGCTATCGCAGCGGGGATAAACTAGAGCGGGAGGGGAACTAGCTATATAACCAATACGGAGAGGCGAGTAATTATACGAGGTTTTTATGCCTTTTTTAAATTTTGGTAAACAAGTATGAAATTCATTTTGTTTGATTACTACTATTGGTAAAGCTCTAGCTGAAATGGGATTAGCTTGTAACACACCAGCCCTTAATTTCCTGAATGATGAATAACCAACTACAATAAGTTTATATATATATATAGAGAGAGAGAGAGAGAGAGAGAGAGAGAGAGAGAGAGAGATTATTATTGTCGTTTATGTTTGATTCTGCAAACTAGTCCCACTGATTCTCCAAGTGGTATGTCCAGTCCGAGGGATTCAAGGTTGTCTTTCCATCAGCAGCGACAAGATCATATGGGGAATCCTCAGCAAATTCTGTCGGCATAGACTTCCAGTGTAGACATGGCTCCCAGTCAGCTTTGTTGAGCACCATCAGTATCTCCCCAACAATTATCTTGCTCCCTTCAGCTGATAAATGAATCCCATCTCTGAAAAAGTATAAGAAATAAAAATAAAAATTGACATTGACATTGAGAGAGGTCTTTGACACCAACTTCCACAGTCAAAACAGAGTCAATAAACAGAATAATTAAGGCATTGGTTTTGACTTTTGAGTTTCAGCGTTGAAAAGACTCCTCTCAAACACTCAACTCCAGAGTCAGCAAGTCCTCTAATTGCATATAAATCGTATTAACTGCAGTTCTAAGAAGTTCCACTGCAGGATTCAGTCATAACTATAACAATAAGACGTAGAAGTTGATGGTGTTGGCAGAACAAAAATGGCATACAAAAATTATGGCCAAGTAAACTTACGTGAAGCAAGCTTCCATCCAATCATCTCTTTTCTGAAGTGCAGTAAAAAGATCGACAACCTTCACACCCATTTCTTGGCACAGCTCTATACAAGCTTCTGAGTAACTCTGGCATAACTCATTTGTCCTAACAACCTCACTTAAAAACTCACTGGTTTAAGAAAGAAAACCAGTGTTAAAAATGGCACTACCATTCAAAAACCAGGAAGCAGCATACTCAAGATATGCATGAGAGTACCTTTTGTTTTCACGAATCTTGGCCTCATTGACAGGAGGACAACTTAAAACAATAACGCGTGTTTGCTTTGAAAGGCTCTGAGATACAAAGTTGCAACAGGATATGGGTCATGTATACCAAAATTTGAGGATAATCAACGACAACATCAACGCAGTAGGTAGAAACCAAAATAACATGAATCTACCTTTCTCGTCATTAAAATATGAGTGAGTTTTCTGGTGATTCTTCATGTGAATCATATTCTCATTAGTTTTTCCTTGAGACTGTTATTGTGCTAAGGTAAGATGGGTGTTGTAAAACACTTATTTGTTGAAAATAAGATGTTCATCTTATCTCTAGAGGGGGGAAACTGTTTTAGTATTACTAAAAGAGGGAGGAAGTTTTCAAATGTGATATCTTTTAGTATTCCTTGCTCCTGCTGGCTAGCAAACACGATGGAGGAGAGTGCTATTTTGCATAGGGAAGAAAGGAGTTTTACAAGACTTTTTGAGCTGGGTCCTTGGTATTAGTTGCTCATCGGTGTGGTAACTCTTTTGGGTTTTACCTGGAAGTAACTGAATACGGTGGTCATAGCCGTCGAGGAATGCTGGTGTTTCCGACAGGGATGGAAGGTCAGGGGTGGAAGAACCTGTCCATGGATATGAAGTTTATGCTGTCATGCTCCTCTAAGGTTCAGGCAGTGGGTCAGGAAGGGGGGAAGGGGAAAGAGGTGGGTGGGCAAGCCAGGTCCTATGTTGAGGCTACTGGTGGAGCTAGAGAAGGCAGGGTGGTGGTGCATGGCAGTAAGTGTCAGAAGGTGGCTTTTCAATTTGGAGAAAAAGACAAGGAGAAAGGGGGTGCAGGGGAGTGCTCTCGGGCAGTTGGAGCTGCTATGTCAAGCCCCTGTACGTTGGAAAGGGAGGAACAGATGACCCTTTTTGAGATAAAACAGAAATTGAAAGGTGTGAAGGGTGAACTCAGTAATCTGAAGAAGGCTATTGAAGCGCTGGCAGGAAATGTGGACCTGGGCCTAGGAGTGGGCTTGGGCCATCAGGGTGCTGGGTTAAGGCTGAAAGTCAAGATGGGCCTGGCCTGGTCAAGCCAGGCCCCACCCAAGTGGAGGTGGCGCCTCAAGAGGGCTGGGCCTTCTCTCGTGAAGGGCTCGAAAGCCACTGGGCTGTTGACAACCATCGATGGCTCGGCGCCGTCATCCTCAGGGATTGCTTCCGGTGATACCTGCAGTGAAATACTAGTGCCAGGAAGTGTTCTCGTTTATAGAGGAAGGTGCATTTCAGAGGGGTATGTCATCGGGAGGTTCCTCGTCTCATGAGGTGGCACAGAAGGGTGCGATGGACCACTCTGGGTTGCCTACACTAATCACGATGGCATTAACGACGTCGCCGGTGTCTGCGGAAGTTATGAACCAGCTCGAAGCTTCAGAGGAGGCCACTGGTTCCTCATTGGAAGGAGCAATGTCTTGTGGATTGGGACAGAAGGGTGCGACGGTCCCCTCTAGGTTGCCTCCAGCCATCTAGATGGCGCTAACGTCTTAGCCAGTGTCTGTGGAAGCTGCTATTCCGCAAGAGATCATAGAGGAGAGAATGGGTGAGCTGTTGGGTGGGTCGAAACACTGTGAAAAATCATAGAACTTGATGGAGGTGTTGTCTGGGCCATCCATGTCACCTTCAACTGCATAGATACTGTGTATGGCTCTGGAACCTTCTTCAGTTGCCGTGAGACCCATGCTGGAGGACCATCACAGTGCGGGTAGTTTGGGTAATCCAGAGGACAGTGCAATGGAAGGTATTCTGATAGTTTGTGAGTCTATAAATGGAGTGGAGAGGGGCAGGTGCCCTGCTGAGGGGTTAGAACCCACTCCTCTGAACTCTTTTCATCCTAGGGTTGCAGGTTGGGTAATCCAAAAAGCCATGGAAATCAAACAGATTATTGGGATTACATGCGTGGGTTTTGATGATGAATTTTTGGCATTACTCACAGCTGTTGAAGCTGCAAATATACCAACTAAAGCTGGTCCCTCACAGGCTTTGGGCAAAAAAAGAGAGAGAACTCAAGAGGCTTATGTGGGATATGAACGATGAGGCAGGGGAGCAAAGTTCTTGTCGGGGGCATAGGAAGGGAAGGGCATCGATGGTTTTGTTATGAAGCCAAAAATTATACATTGGAATGTAAGGGGGCTGAATGAGCAGGCCAAACAACTCCTAGTCAGAAACTTACTCCGACAATGGCAGGGTGATATCATTTACTTGCAAGAGACCAAACCAGAACTAATTACAAGGCAGATAATTCGTAGTTTGTAGAGAGGGCATCATGTTGGGTGGTCGTATCTACCTTCCAAAGGTGCCTCCGGTGGTGTTCTTATCACGTTCAATAAAAAGAGTGGTGTAAAGAGTAGAGGAATGTGTGGGTGAATTCACTGTGGTGTGCTCCTTTGTAAATGTAGAAGATGGGTTTCGTTGAGCATTTGCAGGTGTATATGGTCCTAATGTTGATTCAGAAAGAAGCTTATTGTGGGAAGAGTTAGCTGGAATCATTAGTTGGTGGAATGTACCAAGTTGTATAGGGGGGGACTTCAATGTATCTCGCTTCCCAAGTGAACGATCAGGTACATCCCACATAACTCCTACTATGAGGGAATTCTCTGATTTTATTTTAGAATAGGAGCTTATGGATATTCCACTAATAAGCGGCTTATATACTTGGTCCAATACTCGAGATAGCCCTTCTTGGTCGAGAATCAATAGATTTTTGTTAACTTCAGAATGGGAATCACACTTTCCGGATGTAACTCAAAGATGCTTGCCGAGAGTTTGTTTTGACCACTTCCCTATCCTTTTGGATTGTGGAGGCATCCAAGGAGGTAGAAGGTATTTCAAATTTAAAAATATGTGGCTTTAATCTAACGGTTTTGTAGACAGGGTCAGTCTATGGTGGTCTTCGTATGAGTTACAAGGATCTCCAAGCTACATTCTGGCAAGGAAACTAAAAGCGCTGAAATATGATTTAAAGTTATGGAATGAACAAGTGTTTGGCGATATTGTATCATAGCGACGCTCCCTTATGGAGGAGTTACAGGGCCTAGAGGGAGAGGAGGAGGCAAGAATTCTTAATGAAGCTGAAAAAGTTTACAAGAGACAGGTAGTTACAGATCTTGAACAAGTGTTACTAATGGAAGAGACCTCTTGGAGACAGAAATCCAAGGCTTTATGGCTTAAGGAGGGGGATAGATGTACAAAGTTCTTTCATAAGATGGCTAATTCGCGTCAAAGGATCAATGCTATAGATACTTTGATGGTTGATGGTGTAGTTTTTTCGTATCAGCCAAGTATTGAGGAGCACTTGGTACAGTATTATGAACATCTTCTATCTGAACAACAATCTTGGAGACCGTTAGCAGATGGGTTGATGTTCTCAGTCTTAGACCAACAGTGTGCAGGGTGGATGGAAAGGCCTTTTGAAGAAGAAGAAGTATGCAAAATTGTCCGTGGTATGGCTAGTGATAAGGCCCCGAGCCTTGATGGTTTTACTATGGGCTTCTTTCAAACCTGTTGGGAGGTGATCAAGGGTGATCTTATGCGGGTTTTTCGAGAGTTCCATTATTATGCTAGTTTCAAAAGAAGCCTCAATGCCACATTCTTAGCACTCATACCAAAAAAGGTGGGGTCAGTGGATGTTCGTGATTATCGTCCTATTAGACAAATTCTAGACTCGGTTCTAATTGCAAATGAAGTTTTGGATGGACGCCTCAAATCTCGAAAACCTGGGTTAATCATCAAATTAGACATGGAAAAAACCTATGATCATGTTAACTAGAAATTTCTACTCTATTTACTAGCAAGATGCGGTTTTGGAGAGAGATGAATGAAATGGATAGAGGTTTGCATCTCAACAGTACAATTCTCTATTTTGGTGAATGGTGCTCCAGTGGGCTTCTTTGACTCCTCATGTGGGTTGAGACAGGGAGATCCGCTATCTCCATTACTATTCTTATTCGTCATGGAAGCCCACAGTAAGATGAGTGTAGGGCTTGAGGAAGGTGGTTTTCTCCACGGTTTCTCGATGGGGAATGGTAATTTCGACTCTCTTGATATTTCTCATTTGCTGATGATACTCTTATATTCTGTGGAGCAAATCTTGGAAAGATCCAATCTTTGAGGGCCCTACTTCTTTGCTTCGAAGTGGTTTCGGGCTTGAAAGTTAATCTATCAAAGTCTGAGATAGTGCCCGTGGGGAATGTTCCTGAAGTGGCAACTCTAGCCTCTCTTTGGGATGTAACGTATCCTCTTTATCTCTTCAGTATCTTGGATTACCATTGGGTGCCTCCTTCAAATTAAAGCAAATTTGAAATCCTGTGGTTGAAAGGTGGAGCATAGCTGACATCTTGGAAGATGTTGTATTTATCCAAAGGTGGCAGGCTTACATTGATCAAAAGTACTCTCTCTAACCTTCCCACCTACTTTTTGTCTCTGTTCCCACTCCCAGCAAAGATTACCAACCGTATTGAGAAGTTACAACGTGATTTATTGTGGAGTGGTTTGGGGGACGACTTCAAGTTCCATTTGGTCAATTGGAACACGGTATGCACTCCAGTTTTTGGGGGTGGATTGGATATTCATAACTTGACTAAATTCAAACAAGCTTTATTGGGTAAATGGTTGTGGCGGTACCAATAAGGGGGGCTTTGTGGAAGTCAGTCATTGATGCACAGGTTGGGGAAGCATGGGGCAGTTGGTGCTCGAAAGAGGTACATGGTTCATATGGGGTAGGGTTGTGGAAAAACATTAGGAAGGATTGGGAGACTTTCAAAAGACATACACATACTGGGGTGGGCGATGGCTCTCGCGTCAGATTTTGGTATGATAAATGGTGTGGTGAACGCTGTCTTAAATACATTTTCCCCGACATTTTTGAGTTAGCACGAGTAAAGGATGCAGCGATAGCGGACATTTTGGCTTTTTCTAATGGCTCCCCTCAATGGAATGTGGACTTCATTAGGACAGCCCATGATTGGGAGATGGAGGTTATTTCAGACTTCTATGCGGCTTTGTATTCAGTACGTATGACAGAGGGTACGATGGATAGGATGTTTTGGAGCCCTTCCAGAAAAGGTAGATTCACGTTCCATTCATTTCATAGAGTTTTATCAAATCAGGGCAGGCTCTCATTCCAATGGAAGAGCATATGGCAGACCAAGGCTCTTTCAAAAGCAGTTTTTTTTATTTGGACAGCAGCTTTGGACAAAATTCTCACCACAAATGATCTAAGGAAATGTCGATTAATGGTATTAGACTGGTGTTATATGTGCACGAAAGATGGCGAATCTGTTGATCATTTGTTTCTACATTACGAGGTGGCCAGGACCTTGTGGACTGATTTTTTTACAAGACTTGGTTTATCATGGGTTATGCCCGGTAGATAGGTGGATTTTCTAGAATGCTGGAGAGGTCTTCATGGAAACACACAAGTTGCAGTAATATGGAAAATGGTCCCTATATGTATGTGTTGGTGTATTTGACGGGAACGAATGATAGAAGCTTTGAAAACCAAGAGAGAACAATGGAGGAGCTTAAACGTTTTTTCTTTAAAACTTTGTTTTCTTGGGTGGGGGCTATTGTTTGTAATGGATTCAATGTTCATGACTTTCTTCTTTCTGTTGTACATTATAGATAGGTATTTCACATGTATACTTCCTGTGTACTTGGGCTTTGCCTATTACTATGAATAAAACTTCTTGATTACTTATAAAAAAAAAAGATATTTATTTTCTTGGGAGAGGTGAATATTTTATCTCATTCGTTTTTATATAGATCAATGAAGTTAAAAGTAAATCCCTTTTTCCCTGTGCAGTTTCGAGGAGCTGGTAAAACATTTTCCTAGAATGGAAACGATAACGATATAAATCCAAGAATCAAATAGACAAGTTGTTTTTTAAGTATCTGATTCTATCTTACTAGACAGTCTTACATTTGCTTCAAACATGAAACATGACAACGTTGTATCAATTGGTATGTGAAGAAAGTACCTGGAGATGAGTCACAATCTTTTTCATGTTCTCAATGTATTCAGGAAGTGGTACATGAGGGCCAAGGCCAGATGAGTGAGGCCCCATTGAATCGTTACCGCCGAAATAAACTATCACCAAGGAAGGCTGTAGAGCAGCATCCTAGAACCAAGAAATGTAATGTTGGGAGTCAGAGCTTAATTGTAAGACAAAAGTATACCGGATGGCCTAACTAGAGAAAGTTCTACTATCATAGTTGGCAATCTTACATCAAATAGAAGACACAGTTCCCCATCATTAGTACCAAATTTTAGGGATACAAAGGGAGCTATCAAGAGCAACGACGAGGTCCAATTAACAATGAACTGCTATGGGAACTCGAACTCCCTTTCCACTGTCTCTATGAAGTTCTTATGGAATGCTATGATCAGAACAAAACGGTAGGGAGTAATTCCAGTCATAAACAATAACGGCTCTGAGATTACCAACATATATGTAGATAGGCCTCTACTGTCCACAATTATAATAATGAGCACTAGCATGACACAGCAAAGTGCAATTGAGGTATCATTATAGTTTTTTTGTAAATACCAGAAGTATTATACCTTTGGAAAAACCTGATCAAGGACCTGGAGAGCACGTCGTGAGTTCCACCCAAAATACCCTCGCAGCACAATGTCTGCCTACAACAAAGCATGAAAAAGAGTTAAAATAAAGTCATTACTAATAGAGACTGTAGTAGAAACAAAATACTCCAGACTCTCGAATATCAAGGCCAAAGAAGTAAACCATGAATCCAAATATTGATCAGAATCTCCCATGTGGGGAAATCAAATTTCCCATGTGGAAAGCAACCAATCCGGGACCCAAAGATTACAACAGAAAAATATTTAAATGCTAAGAGAAAAATGACTTCAGCACGTCAAATTCGGCTCGAAGGAACCTTACCCAAATACATGAAGCCGGATAACTCGAACCCCGCCTCTTGCCCAAAATTTCATATATGAATCTACTCAACAACCAACAGGCTAAAATTCTCAAGAAACCTAAGACAACTGCCCTCCTTGCCAGGGTCAACCAAAATGGGCTTCATTTTAATAGGAAAAAAGATCGGCTTAGATAACATGTTTTACTGTGCTTTAATATTGGACTGAAGAGTGAACCAAATTTCGCAAACCAGGCTAATAAGCCAACATCGAACTAAATGGCACACAAATACACATGTATTTTGTGTGTGTGTGTGTGTGTGTGTGTGTGAGAGAGAGAGAGAGAGAGAGAGAGAGGGAGGATACCTTGCGAGCGTAGATTTCAGCGAGAGTGGCACCCCAACCGCCATGGCCGAAGCTCATTTGGACAATGGAGGATCCGAAAAGAACGAACTGAGGCCTCGCCGGTCCCGCCATCTCTCTCCAAAACTGGTTCTTTCTCGGGAGAACGACTCCAAAATCCAAAACCCAACACCAACTAGTGTCGGACAGAGCAATTAATCCAGCACGAGAATAATATCAAATACTAGTACGCTATTGATATCGTTTTACTCGGCAATCGGCATGCGTGCATCTATTGAATGTTCTTACGCATGGAGAAAAAGCTGCACGTGCTGTCCTTAATGGCACCGACACGTAAAATCTCGAAATACTTTAGCACACTGATTGATTCACAGTTCACAACTTTACAAGCAGAATGATGGTGTGTGAAATAAACAGATATCTCCGTCCATGTAAATTTTTAAGCGTAGGTTCGAGAAGTGAGATGAAAATTTTATATTTTATTTTAATATTTAAAATATTTTATTTTAATATTATTATTATATTAAAATTTAAAAAAATTAAATTGAGATTTGAAAAAATTGAATTGTTTATTATAATTTTTATAAAGATTTAAAAAATATTTAATGATGAGACGAGATAATATGAGAATTTTATATCTCATTCCATCTAGTTTTAGATTTTTTTTTCATATATGTATTTTTTTATATTTTAAAATATTTTAAAAAAATAAAAAAATTACAATATTATTAAAAAATACATCCTTAATTATTAAATAAATAAAAAAATTGAGAGCGAGGCTACCAGCAGGAGGGCCAAGCGGGACATATATCATTTCCAAATTTTTAATCAATCTGGACTTTAATATGTGAAACAGATAACATCCCCATTTTATTTATTAATTTTTAAGAAAAAAAAAGATATTTAGATTATACACATATCATACATGAGCATTAGCATTGATTATGCAAATACAAATGTAAAATTTGCATAATATGCCATGATTTTGTATTTGGTTATTCTACTCAAAACTTATTTTTATATTGAATTATTTATCTATTAGTCAAAATAATAATAAAATATTATAAATTTAATAAACTTTTTTCAATTTTTTTTATTCTATTATTTTTTTTTCTAAATAAAAAGTTACATGAAAATATTAATATTATACAATATGAGACTTGGATAAAGATGTAGATGGTCCTGGAGTGCAACAAATACATTCTAAATATTTAATACAACAACATTGAAAATACACCTATCTATTACATTTTCACCTAAAAAACACACCATTGAGAAAAATATAAGTCATCATTAATGTTCAAGACATTTCAGCCTATCACAAAAATATACAAGTCAGCCCATCACTTATTGAATTTGCATTAGTTTTGCATTAATTTATCAATTAATTAACTTCCTGAATAGCACTTCATCTTCACAAAGACCAAGCAGAAGAAATACAGATGAAAACAGTCAATTAGAATTGCTTGAACTGAGTAATAATTATCTATGAATACAGAGTATACGTATATTCATTAATCATGTGCCCAAGAGGCTTCAAGCAATGAGAAAATAAATAAATGAATGTCACAACGAAATTCTATGAATTTAGATAAATTTATATCTCAAAATAATAACGACCTCAAACAAAAACCAAAGGCTTCTGCCCTGCGCTCCCTCTCTATAAAAAGCAATATAGATCTTCTCCTAGTTCCACCGTTTTAGAAACCATGTTTGCTATCACAACAGAAAGTGGGGCAAACTCAAAAATTGCTCGAAAATAACTCAGAGATCTCTTCTTTTGCATCATCAAGTCGGTACCAGGATTTACTACCTCAATTCAACAACAAAAATACATTAAAATCATTGCCTGAAATCAAGCTCGCACCCCCCCTTTCTTGAAAAGATTCAAATAATTCAAAGAAACAGATCGTAATGTAAATGTGAACTCACACTGAATAAATCACGAGTATTTACAACCAAATCAGACATAACTGAGCCTAAAGAACCAAAGAGAATACCATAAGCAAAAAGTAGGAAAACAAAAACAAAGTACATGCCTTCTTTTCTTTTGTTTTTTTCTCTTCCTTTCGATAAATTTAAAATCGCTTTTATTTTCCAATACCCAGGATAAGAAAATAAAAATGGATGAAAATACAAGCGCATAGATCTTATGGAAGTATATAGCAAGCAAAACAAAATAAAAAGAAAAAGGACACCCAAAAAACAGATACAGCATAAAACGAGTTGACGTACTTTAGCTGGAAAAGAGGAACACCCTTCTGCAGATAAAAGGAGAAGATTACTTCATGCCAAGCCACAAAGTTGAAGCTCTCTGTATCTCACTCTAACTACAAGATCCCCTCCCAAATGCCGGAAAAGGCTCAGTGCGTCTCTAGTTAGCAACCGTGGGACATGTATTTCCCAAAATAATCTCAAATGCCGAAAACAGAAATGAAGCAAAGAAAATCCTTCTTGGGGTTTCTGGACACTGGATGGAACGAAAATGGTGAAGAGGAGAGAAGAAGGAAGCTCGGTTTGGGTCCTTGGGAAACAGAATTTCGAGGGAAAAGTCTTATATCTGCAGAAGTTGCAAATGGGACCACTGAGATATACTGTTGCTAAAAGTCTTATATTTTTATATTTAGATAATCAATATGCGGCTAATTTTATGTACATTGAATCAAACTTTACATTTCATTCAAAAAAAAAAAAACACTGACATTTAAATAATTCAATGCCAATTGTGGGTTGGTTTGACGCCACAAAGCAGGTCAACAACCCCCACCCAACTAACCCGAGTCCCATCATCAGTTACACCCTCCCAAAGGTTCATTTATGTTCGTAGACTTTTCTTTTCTTTTCTTTTTTCTTTTTTTTTTTTAAATTAAAAAAAAAAAAGGATTTTGGGCAAACTTTTGAATTTGTTCCGAGAAGAAACTCCAAACTACAAACTGAACGGCCGATTATAGACGACTGTTGACCCCATACTCCACTTAATTCTTTTTGTGTGGCTTTTTGAACATTTTCTTCTTCTTTTTGAACAGTCGACTTAGTTTATTAAAAGAAAAAGAAAATGAGTGGCTGAATGAAAAGCTAGAAGCGTCAAGTTGTTCTTGTTTGTGCAATCAAATTGGACTACAACAAGAAACAGAATTTAATAAAACCAGGCAACAACCAGACGATTTGCCTTCAATTCTCCCATAAGTTCGCAACTTCAATAGCCATCAATACCGAAAGAAAAATGGATAGGTAACCTTAATTAATAGCTTCAACCCTCACGCCTCCGTGTCCCTGCTACGTAATTTGTAAGATCAATGGTCAAGTTTGCAGCAGACTGGACTCTAATGATGGCTCGGTGGTTTTCAACGCCAATTTGCTGGATCTTGTGTACGTTCGTCTCGGTTTTGTCTCTGAACTTTCCTACCCGAAGGAGAAAAAAAAGGCTGTGGAGTTTTGAGCTGAAGAAGGTCATGAATGCATACTGCTCATTAGTCATTACTTTTATTCTCACATTCTAAATTACAAAAATGAATCAACCAGAGAATGAATAACTGGAAGAAGTCGCACATTGTTTTATTGCTACATATAATATCCCAAATACAATGATGTTTTGGATTTTTTCTATTATTTGAATTTATTATGTCCTACTAAATATTGTCCTTAAAATCTCACTTGTCTGGGGATTTACACCACCGAGTCGCTGAGTGCCCTTCAGGCCCTAAACTATAAATAGGAAAAAATCTATATTTCTTTCTTTCTTTTTCCTCTATAAAAGATTCAATCTGTCAATCCGTGCTCAAAGCCTGCAAGTAGATGGTTGAGATTTCACCACGGAGACAAAGAATATGAGCCTTAGTTTGTGTGAAAAAATGATAGAAAAATAACTGGATCTCGAGGGGGAAAAAAAAAAAAAACTTTTTTTCCTATGTCAGTTTCCCCAGGACAGAGCCTTCCTGAGTTGTAAGAGCCATAAAGCTATCTGCATTCCAAAGAGTCGAGCTTCCAACAACATTTCATCCAACCAGACGTTCAACCAACATAGCAGTGATTTCCTTTGTAACAGCTTTGCCTCAATCACTGCCTCCGAAGAGACCTTTCCAACTACGAAGAATGTCTGAAGAGAAGATTCCTGCACCTGCTCAAGAAAATGGTACATGATTTTACTTTGCAATACAAATTAGAGCAATATTTTATCAAACATCTTAATCAAGAAGTTACCAAGTTCCTGAGTTAGGACTAAAAATAGGTTTGATGTTGTTGAAACCACAGTTGGAAATCATTTTTTGATTGATTTAGCATCGCTTGTCAAATGAAATGCTTTCCAGTAGAAAGCTAAAGATCACTTGGAAAAGTAAGGTAATGGACAACAAGGAGCATTTGATACCAGAGAATTGTTAACTGCTCGTAAACAGTCATTTGTCTTCAGCATTAACAGAATGACACGTGGCAGTCTCCTCAGAAGTTCCGATATTTGAGGGAAATATTGAGAAGCATACATCTGAAAAGGGGGTAGAGATGGTCAAGCAATTAACAACAAAATATTACGTTCATACCATCCGCCACATCTAAGAATGAGCAGTGTAAGACTTGCCATCATAGCAGGCACCCTATAGAAGTGGACCAAATTAGAACGGAAAGCTTCTTTGGACAGAAGATCACCTGTAATTCTGAACGGTCACTATCAGCACCTTGAATGACTAAATGATCAACGGCTGGGTCAACAACTCGATTCCATGGCTTCATAGTAAGAATTCCTGCAAATAGTGCATAAAGATCCTCCCCAGCGCCCAATTTTACACTATTTTCCTTTATTGCCTTAGCATCGGCAAATATTAATGCCTGTAACAACAACATAAACAAGGAAAGAAGCAAGTTGCTTAAAACAGAAACAATACTGGAAGAAAGGAAGACACTTTCTATGCAAAACAATGTTGTACCTTCCAAAGTGCAGCATAGTTGGTTCTAGTGTAGAAGTCAAGGTCTTTATACAATCCATGATCTAGAAGTATCAACTGTGGTTTTCTCTTACCTGTATACGAGATGGGAGAAGTTTATAAAGAACTCCAAGTACAGTATTTTTCAAAGAGAAAGAGATTACATGATACCAGAGTGAATACGATGGGATTAAGGGTCATATAATGCTGTATTATGTTTCATTGGACAGTTACTATAGATGAGATGATATGCCCACAAGGGCAAAAATGGACCTGGAATGGTTCCAATCAAATGGTTTGGGGTTGGGACTAGGCAGGTTCATGATAGTCAACTAAAATATTAAACCAGCAGTAGATTAAAACAAAAAATATGCCTCTACTTTTAGAACAAGAAAGCTTTACCTAGAATGCTCCTTTTGCTAGAAGGCAAAGGACGAACTAGCAGGTTGGCAGCATGGGGGTCACAATGCACAAACCCATGTTTGAACATCATCTCGGCAAAAGCTTGACTAACCTGATAAAGTACATGAAAAAAGTCATCCTCGATGTTCGGAAGGCTTATGTCTTCAGTCTTTAATCTTTACTCAAACACTGTCTATTTCTTCATAAGACCCATGAACTTACTAGTTTTGCAACTTCATTTGGTTGAATTCCAAGCCTTTGAATGCTCTTCACATCATTTATTTGTGCACCATCCATAAATTCCATGGTTAACAACTTTGAGGTACTTAAATTCCAATATACCTTTGGTGCATATACATAGTCTGCAATATGAGGAGACAGCTTCCTAAAGTTATCCAAGCATTTCTCGCTGTTCTTCCCCTCAACCAAAAAATCCAATTCCTGATGGCCATGGCATCAAAGACCAAATAACAATACAGAAAGAAAAGAATATGAAAAAAATCTATTCATCATCTATTTTCCCATCATCCCATGATGTGGCATTAGATGATAGGTTCACAAGTGAAATATAATAAATAGTCTCCAATCATCTAATGTCATATCATGGGATGATGGGAGGATGATGAGTAGCATTACTCAAAGAATATATAGAACACAAACTTACCAATAAATAGAGAGAGAGAGAGAGAGAGCACAAATTTGTAATATAAGAGAAGCTAAAGATGAATTTTTGCTTGGGGTTGGGTTTTCAGGTAGCGTTTTAATTCTACGGGAAACAAGGGGTTGGGGTCAGGCTTAGTGTATTTTGGGTTGTTTTTCACGGTTTTTTGGGTCATTTGGGTCAATGGGCAAGGTGTTTTCTTGTATACATCAGTGTACTTGGTTATTCCTTTTTGATATATATAATATTTTTACTTATCAAAAAAAAAAAAAGATGAACTTTTGCATTTAAAAGAAACTATGCCCAACTTTCCTTAATGCAATTTAAGATTTGAAGCAAAAATATTTACCACGAAAACAAGGGGTTCATGTTTGGCATAAGTTTTAATCCAAAGAAAAAGCAACGGGAAAAAAAAACCTATAATGTATAATTCTCATGGTGGACCACCACAATGTTTTTTTTTTAAATCAGTAAATAAGAATTTTATTAACGATAACTAGGCATAACCCAGGTACACAGAACATATACAAAAGGAACCTAGGCCTTATTGGCAGGACCACCACATTGTTTTTATAAATAACAATAACATACAACTACAAATGATGCATCTTTGTTACTAAACATGTTGAAAGTAATCATTCATTATGATTATAGAAATCTATGATTAAATACTGAAAAGAATGCAGTTAAAGCGGCTTGCCTTGGGTAAACTTTCATGAATTTCATCAACCAACCACCTGCATACAAAAGTCAAGAAGATGTCAGTCAAAAATACCAATTAAAGACCAGAAAACTTCCTACACATACAGGCACACATAGAAAAGTGCAATACATCCTCATGTGTATAGAAGAAAGAAACTCTATGCAGCTATGCATGAGTTGTAATAACGGTTGCATTCTAAGTGTGCATCCATGTCAGGTTGGCATGCTGAGGACCAAGATGGCCTCTACCAAAAGCTATTTACACCAAGATGGTCTCTACTGAATTTCATGTAATCGAAAACAATGCAAATATAACCAGCGGGAAAAAAATACGAGTGTGGCAGTACCTGTAATCAAAAGCCGGAAAAAAACGATGTATGGTATTCACAATCAAGTCCACAGTGGCATGATCTGCAGCCGCAGTATCGGTCATGTGAGTGTGCTGAACCTGAATATTTGAAATTATTTGGATATGGAGAGATATCATCATAAGAAAAACATGTCTCTTAAGGAAATCTCAATGAAAAAATTTGGTTGCACCTATCATTGATAATTTCTATTTAATGTAAATGCCACAACAACCCGGACCTTCACAGCAACTTTCTGGCCATCATGTGTGCGAGCAACATGAACTTGTGCAAGGGAAGCGCTTGCTATTGGAGCAGGATCAAATTCAGAAAATAACTGCATAAGAAGTCTCAATTAAGTGGGTCAATTTATGCCTTTAAATAAAAACAAGTAGCATGATCACCAAAAATATTTCAGGCTAGAGCTATTTGGGATGGGGTTATAGAGAAAGTTCATAAAAGGTTGGTTAGCTGGAAACGGATGTATTTATCGAAAGGGGGTAGACTCACATTAATTACAAGTACTTTATCTAATCTCCCCACTTATTTTTTATCTCTATTTCTTTTGCCTGCACAGGTGGCTAATAGGATTGAAAAGCTATTCAGGGCTTTTTTGTGGGGTGCGCAATTTGAGGACATTCAATAAAGCTCTATTGGGAAAATAGTTGTGGAGATATCACTTGGAGGGGAATGCGCTTTGGAAGGAAGTTATTGATCTCCGACACGGAAGTGCTTGGGGGGGTTGGTGTTCCAATGAAGTGGGGGGAGGGGGGGTATGGCATGGGCTTATGGAAATTTATTAGGAGGGACTAGCAGAGTTTTGAAACTCAAATCTGTTTTGTGGCAGGCAAGGGTTCCAGAATCAGGTTTTGGCATGATGTTTGGGGTGGTGATAGCACTCTTGATAGGGTTTTTCCAGCTCTTTATCGCATCTCAGTTAACATGGATGCTTCTGAGGCAGATCTGATTGCATTTTCTCCTGGTTCCCACCAGTGGAATGTCCTCTTTAATAGGGATATTCATGATTGAGAATTGAATACTGTTTCAGAATTCTTCAGCATGATATACTCCATGGGAGGTATAACGGCACGGGGGGACAGGATGCAGTGGAGGCCTAATGGTAGCAAGAAATATATAGTGAGGTCGTATTACAAACTATTGGCACCACAAGGTAATTTTCCTTTTCCGTGGAAGAGTATTTGGAGGTCACGCGTGCCTTCCAAAGTAGCTTTTTTCGCATGGACTGCTTCTCTTGGGCATATTTTGACCACGGACAATTTGAGAAAGAGGGGGCTCATTGTGATGGATTGATGCTATTTGTGTAAAAAGCATAGCAAATCAGTGGATCATTTATTATTGCATTGTGAAGTGACAAGAGTGCTATGGGATGAGATACTGGTTTAGTGGATTTACTAGCTTGTTGGAAAGAGATTCAAGGCTGTCCCCAAGTGGCAGCGGTGTGAAAGATGATTCTATTGTGCATTATGTGGTGTATTTGGTTGGAAAGGAATGCACGGTGCTTCGAAGATAAGGAACATACAATGGCGGAGCTTCAGAACTTTGTTCTACACACTTTATTGCTTTAGTTTTCAACTATTGTGCTTAATGGAAACAATGTTCACGACTTTCTAATTTTAATTTCTGACTCTTAGAATGTATTTAGGTGTTCTCTTGTATACTTCTTGTGTACACAGGCTTTGCCTATTTCATTCATATCAATAAAATGTATCTCTTACTTATAAAAAAAAAAATTATCACCAAAAAAAAAGTAACGATTAAAATGTATTTACAAACTGATAAGCAATTAAAACATTAACAAAATGTCAAGTCAAACAAATCAGGCAGAAATCTACAAAGCCGAAACAATAATACATACTTTATCTGGTGTCTCTCCCAGCTCTTTCTTAATGACTTCGCATACTTGATCATAAGAAGACACCGGGCATTTATTCAACATAGACTCCCTCATAATTTGGACATACTCCTGAGGAACCAAATATTCCTGTATACAGAAAGGAGAAAATTTTGGCATCCAATATTTGCAAATGAGAGCAATTATATAGAACATTAAATAACTAATCTATCCCAAAGCTTATTTCTAGCTTTCCCAGTTCTTATCCTTCTTCGTTTTTTCTTTTCTTGCCAATAATTTTGAAAACTAATCACTAAATGATAGATGCAGAATTTGAACTTTTGTTTTTTTATCACAGATACCAAAGGAAGCAGATTAAAGAGCATACCAGCTGCCCAATATGTTGACCAAGCTTGATATATATTCCTCCATTTCTGAAGCATAGTTCTTGAAGTTTGCGTGCGGACCTGAGGTGAACTTCGTGTTTAACTTTTGAGATCTCAACACTACCTTCGCGTAGTCCCCATAGTGAATACTCATAATCTAATAAAACAGCAACAATAAAATTGTATCAAAATCGAAAAACAGCGGTTTCCATTTTCCACGGAACTTACATTAATCTAAAATTGAGCATCAACAGAAGAAAGAAGATACATAACATTCAATCAATCCCTCGTGAATTAGCACCACTAATTGTCAACATATTCAAGATCAATTATTATAATAAACCTTCAAATAAACGAAAAAAACTAGATTGCAGAGAAAGCAAAAAATGGAGCTCCTGAATTAAGAAACCTAAGCCCTAATACGAATGTAGCTAGGAGAGGTGGGGGTACCAAAGACGATGGATGCAGCGGTGACAGAGTCGCGGAAAAGGCGGATAGGAATAGCGGTGAGGAGCTTCAGCGTCTTCGCCGGATCTTCCGTGGTGGCAATGGCGGCCGCGGCGCTGCCTCCGCAAACGGTGGCAGAGAACACCGCGAGGTTCCTTCCCGTGCGCCACAGGGATCGGGTGGCCATGTTTCAGAACTTGTGCCTCGGCAAAATGCAAATGTGGGCTAGGGCTACACGTAGTAGAAGGGTTGAGGCATTTACGCGCTATGTCAACTTGTCAACTGTCAACTGTCACGTGTAGTATGTCTATGGCCTTGTTCCAAAATCCACCTAATTTCGGGCGATATTACTTATGGTTTTAACTTTTTATAAATATTTATTATATACATATTTATATATATTTCTTATTTATACTATATATAAATATAATAATATATATTTAATAAAATTTTTATTTAATATTTTGTATAAGTTGTAGTATAATATGATAACATTTTTATAGATTGCCAAATCAATACAAGAATCTCACATTACTTAAGTGTGAGACTTGTATTGTGAAGACAATCTATACAAGAGTCATCCTATTACATTATAACTTATACAAAATATGTATTAACAAATTTAAAAACTACATAGTTTTTAAATTATAGTTTTATTTACAAATTTAAATTTACAATTTGGATCCAAAAATATGTTTTTGATCACTTTTTTATCTAGGAATAAATTTTTAGCTTAGTAGACTGTAGTCCATTATTAAAGTGGGTGGGAGACGGAGCGGATTGGGAGTCTACCTCGGCCCCGGGATGCGAGGCTGGGTACGGATGCAAGGCGGGAGGTGGGGAGGGGCTAATCGACACCATATGGTGCAGATAACACCCATAGCAAGCATGAATAATTTATGTACAATTAAATTATTTAAAATTCATTAATATTGACTCAAGTGAGGTGTCGAGTAATATTTGAGCGAACAATGTGGTTTGTGTCTCGCTCAAGTCCACTATCACGTGAGAGTCAAGTGAACTCAAGGTTTAACCTTTGCTCGAGCGCATCTCGAGTGAACAAGTTCCTTAAAGATTGCTTGAATCCACTGCCGAGTGCACCTTGAGCAGACTCACGATTTGATATTCGCTTAAATGTTAGGTCGAGCGACAATTAAGCGAACTCATGGTCAAACTTTTTACTCGAGCCCACTGTCGAGCGTATATCAAGCGAACTCACGATTTGAAATTCGCTCAAGCGACAATCTAGCGAATTTAATATTTTTGAAATTTTCAGCTCCAAAATCAGTCTCCACCCCAACAATTAATGATTATGCATACTAAAGAGTAAAGTCTAAGTTGATAAGTAGTAACTATCAACATCATAAATATAATTACATTAAACTATTTTTTTAATGAGTTAGTTATATAATTCACATTAATAATTCACTTCATTTTAATTTAGTAATTTAAATAATTTTTTATTAATTTATTTGAACAAAAAAAATTAAAAAAATAATTAGGCTGGACCAAACGGACCTAACCAGACCGAACCGATAGTTACCGGTCTAGTCCTTATGGATGTTTAGTCTGGAAAAAATGATGGACTGAAAATTTTGGTCTCGATCTACACCCTTAATTTTCAATCATCAATGACATACGATATTTGCATAAAATAAATTCAAAAGCTGGGCAAAATGACCATTAATATTTGAAAATGAAAAATAATTTTAAGCACAATATTTATATAAAAAACATTTTATAAATATAAAAATAATTATTTAATTATTTTGTAAATAATTAATATTTTTATTTGATATTATACAAAATAATTTGATTTTATAAAAGTATTGTCATCTTATAATATTATTATGAAATGTATTATATAAAATAAAAAATTGGTAGGTAATTTATAAATTATTATTACTTATTTATAAATAAAATAGAATCATTACAAACAATATTCAATAATTTGTAGGATCAACATCTATCTCATCTCCAAAAAATTAAAACCATCTCATCTCACTTCCAATCCAAATACACAAAATTTTCAAAAACCATTTATTCTCGTATCATCTCATCTCAACTAAACAATCTCGCTTCACAAACTAGAGTTGTACACCGATGGGTTTGGCATCGGTTTCGGCTCAAAATCGAGACAACATTGACGTCTACTATGAGCCTATTGAACTAGCTGAAACCGTGGGTTTGAGGAGATAAAACCGATCATATCGGTCTCGCCGTGCGTCGATGCAGTATTCGGTCTACCGTCGACATCTTTTGTGAAGGAGGAGGAACTGAGGAAGAAGGAATAAGCATCGCGCTGTCGTCTACCATTAAAGAATAAGAAAGTTACAGAGAGGAAAAAGAAGATGCATGTAAGAAAAAGAGGAGTGGGGGTTATTAATTCATTTTGAAACAAATATGTATTTTTAAATTCCAGGCCTTAAAACGACATCATTTCACTCATTTAAGTGAAATGATGCCGTTTTATATACATATATTCAAAAAAAAATATAAATAGACCAAATCGATCGGTTCAGCGATTTCCCAAGGGTTAAAACCAACGTTGAATCGTCGATATCGATTTTCCCTCAATTCATTTCGCCCGTCAACTGGTTCTTTGTCGGTTTCATGCTTCGGGGGTTGGTTTGATCAATTCACGGCCGATTCTAGCGGTTCCTGTACACCCATATCACAAACTATCTCAACTCATCTTATCTTTAAATCCAAACGGGGCCTAAGGGTTCGTTTGGTTCATTGACTGCACTCAGCTCAGCTGAGTTCGATCTATATTTAGATATTTTCTAATATCTAAATACTAAATTATGAAATCACTAAACTCATATCAATTCGAAATTTCTTTATATGTGAGACTCACAATATTTTTTAACTTAAAACCTCTTTACACGTGAGAATCTATTTTTCAACCTCTCTTAAATACATCTAAACTCATATTAACATCTAAACGTATCTAAACTCATTTTAGGTGGGTTATGCATAACTCACTATATCATCTCAATTTACTAGCATTAATAAAGAACTCAGTTCAGCTCAATATACAAACGCAACCTAAAAAAAAAAAAAAATCGGGCTACTCTACCGCCCAGAGTAGCCCGCTCAACTATACAGCTTTTGGTTTTTAAGTTTTTATTTTTTTTTTATTTTCCTTTTCACATTTTTTTAATACATTTTTATATTTTAAAAAAATAAAAAAATATTTCAATACACTTAAAATCACTTTAAAAAAAAATTGTCAATTGATCAAATAGAGCGGTACATTTGAGAGGGCAAAATAGCTTTTTTCACAAAAAAAAAAAAAACACAACACAAAAAATGATTATATTGGCTAACAGTATGCACGTACGTAAGGGCCATATTCCTTAGAGCACTCTTATTGGATTAGTTAAAAGTTAAATCCAATGACTATTTAGCTATTAAAGAGTAAAATATGCTCACATTGGATTAGTCAAATTGGAATTTGGTTACAGTGACTTTCAAAAAAATTTTCAAATTTTGAAGGTTACTGCATATACATCAAATACATATTTTATTAATTATTTATCTCTCCCTTTCTTTCTATCACATATTTTATCACAATTAATATATTAATTTGACTTAGTGATATATTAATTTAATAAGAACATGATTATTAATTAACATATAAGAAGAAGAATAGTAAAATATGATAAAATTAAATAAATTAATAATTAAATATTTTTAAAATTATTAGTTATTCATTACCATATAATGAATAAATGTATAATCTAATGTGAAAATTTAATGTGAATAATTAAAATAAAATTAATCTTATATTATTTTATTATTATATAATAAAAGAATTGTTATTCTAATGTGGAGATTTATGTGAATGAAATAGTTAAAAGTTAAATTTCTCTTACATTCATTAAAATTGTCTTTTAACTTTAACTAATTCAATAAGAGTGCTGTTAACAAATTCAAGGAAATCAGGACCTCTAAAAAAAGAATATTTGTTTTAGAAGTTACGTACACTCACCAATTAACCCCTAGTAAAAGGATGCATGCTTTAATTAATTATTTTAATAATTTTGAATGAGGAATTTATGTATGCATGCTATCTCAGAATCCTCGTTAAAAACAACAGGAATATAAATTATAATAAGGTAGTTAGACTTTAGCAACTACTCATGTACGTTGGAGAAATATATATCATGCATGACACATGGGCTCCATTCACCAGCAATGGAGGAGTGTTGGGCCGTTGGCTTTTAAATGGAAGCATTGAGGTCAGGTTCAAGACGCTTAGAAGTTAGATCAGTTATGTCTGGACTAAAAATGCTTGGAAGCCCAATGATACTACTTTACGTGCCATGATCAGCTCTTCACGTGTAGGCCTTGTTCGTTTGGCAACGGGGAGAAATAAATTGATATTAAAATTAAAAGTTGAATAAATATTATTATAAAATATTATTTTAATATTATTTTTATTTTAAAATTTAAAAAAGTTGAATTGTTTATTTTATTTTTTGTAAAAATTTAAAAAAATTTTAATAATTAAATGAGATGAGTTGAGAGGTATTGTAAAAAAAAACAATTAATGAGAATGAAAAATATCGACAGCTAGTGGACTTAGAGCATTGGCATTGACTTTATCAAAAGTCTAGCCAAATGCAAAATAGGATAAATTTCATCAAAATAGAACTGTATTGGATTAGCCAAAGAGATAAGTATGAAGTTTTGAGTTACAGTAAATGAATGAGTTTCTTCAAATTTGAAGGATTACTATTTACTCATTAAATCTATTTTTTATTCACTTTTAATCTCTAACCGTCTTGTAATAATAATGTAAGAATCAAATTAAATTATTAATTAACATATGATTGGTATAATTTTAAAATATGAAAAAAATAAAAATATTTTTATTAAAAAAATAATATTATATTATTATTTTGATGAATTCAATATCTAATTCAATATGAAGTTATGTCTATGCAGGTTTTGAATTTTTAAAAATTATGTAATTTGAATTTTTAAAAATTATGTAATTTTATTTAAATTTTAAAAATAACTTTAATAAAGTTAATGTCAATACTCTTATCGATGGGGCACGCGCGTGTGGTTCTTAGTGATAAAAGAGCAAAAAATATCTATCCTTTTTTTTTTCTTTATATATAGAAAATAAAAACTGATATATTTACGAAGGTAAAATAAAGAGGAGAGAAGTTAACAGAGGGGGGAAGAAACGAGAGAATAGTTTAAAGTTTTGATCTTCTTTATCTCACTCCCTCAATAATGACTTATTTATCTTTATTTTTATATTTATATTTACATAATATATCTTTAAATTTATTTGTATTGATTTATGCATATCTAAATTTTTACATAAATATGAATAGTACTTATTAAGAATTACTATTCACTCTTCAAATATTATTTTAATTTTTTTTTATCTCTCATACTCATTAAAATCAACTTTATAAAATCTGTATTAAGAGGATTTTGATATATGAAATTTGTATTAATTTAATGATACAAAATGTTTTTTAGTAAATATTAATATTGATTGATAAAATTGGTCATTTTGATATATGAAATTGGTAATATTTAGATATATGAAATTGGTATTTTTTAACACATGCTGCTAATTGTAAAATAGATAAAAATAATAATAATTTAAAAAAAATAAAAAATAAAGAATAATAATATTTTATTATTATTTGGTTAAAAAATACACATTCTAATGTGAGAGTTTTTCTTGATATGTAAAATCAATTTTTAAAAGATGTAATTTTAAAGATGCATATAGAGAAAACAATACTAGTGTTCTCATAGTGTCATGTTCTATGAAAAAATGTACCAGCCTTCTATGAACCGATACCGAAAACAAAACCAAAAAAAAAGTACATTATAAAGAAAAATGCAAAATGCTAAGCCTTCTCAAAGAAATTGTAAGTTTTTGTTTTGTTTTGTTTTTTACATACTCGAATGGATAAAATATCTCATGCCCATAGTGTATTTTCAAACCCAGTCCAATGTGAGGGGACTCATCAAGAAGAAAGAGAGGATGAAACAAAGGTCGAGGAAGGGAAAAGAGTGTTAAGAGAAAAAATGAAGATGTGATGTAAATGAGAAAATATGGCGCGTAAAGTAAGGGAGGAGCAGAGGATAAATGAGGCTTTTAGATAAATTTTAGATGGACTTATTCTGCTTCTTCAACCTCACGACGAAAGTTCCAACGACAGGATCTCCACTAGAAGATAAAGTTTATATCTCCATTGTACAACGAGAATGATAGACAATGAGAAACTGTAAAATACGCATACTATAGTGGATTTGCCCTCCAAACTATCCATGGACATAAGCCGAATGCCGAACCATATAAATGTGTATTCACATCTCTTATTTTTCCTGCATTTACTCATTGCTCACTGCCATGTATGTACGCATCGATGCCGTACATCCACACCAGACTACCGTTGGGGGCTACATATAACACTGATCGATACTTGAATAGTCTCAGCGGGGCATGAATGACTCTTTTTCTCATTTCAACATGTTGTGCCATTTTTAACCATAAACACACTCAAAGGTATCCCTAATATATTTCTGTCTATTTTCATTAAATATTTTTAAAAAGGAAAAAATAACATAAAAAATATAAATAAACTAGTGATACTTTTTGAGGGGTACTTGAATGGCAGCAACCATAATGCTACCATGCCACCTCCCCCCTCTTGCTTTCTAGGGTAGAAAAAAGGCAAAGTTTATAAAACGAGATCAGTCTTATTCTTGTGTGCTAATTACTCCGCGTGTAGTACGCGTGTTCGGATTGAATCATGCCATCTTGATCTTTCTTTGCCAATACGCAAATTAAGGGAGGGGCCATGTACGGTTCATTTTTCTAGACAAATAAGTTTCGTCTCGTTTTGATCAGTGGCTGTGCTTGAAACACAAGTTTCTGAATACTGGTATTTACGTGGCCAAGTTCTAGATTATTAGCACGCTTATAGACAAGGTCTCCGCGTGCAGTATGGGCTAATTAATCATATATCAATACTCAAAATTATAGTAATCTTTTGGTGTCGCTAATTGGGTTAATTAAATAAGCCAAATTTCTGGCTTACCATTTTATTATTTAACTTAACAATTAAGTATCAACCAGAAGCTAAATATAATACTGACAATACATTGTACATAAATTAATTTGGGTTTAATTTATTTATAAAAGGGATCTTAAATATCTGTATATAATTGTAGTAAGTTCTTGAATGGAATTAAGTACCGCACCAATTGCTACAATTACTTCGTTTTGGATTATCATCCGATCGAAGAGACTAGCTCTGATCTGAAATTGGTCCATCACACATGGATTGGAAAGTAAAAGAAAGAATATGATCAACAACGTTAACGCGCCCAAATGGTTAATCATGCAGTCTAGTTTATTGCACAATCCTATCAAATGGACATCTGTTCATCAGAGTCTTGTCCCTGATCATATCGTGCAAATGATATCTATATAATATCTATCATCCACCGTTCGTACTGTGTCTCCAACGAAACAAAGAGAAACAAGTTCGGAGACATGCATGCACGCACGATGTCTGCGCCAGAATATTTGGTCGAATCATGGGCGACTTTGACGGCCGAGGGCGGCATCAATTTATAGTATTACAGATGGGCCATTTGTTGGTTTGCTTCATTGCCTCTACTTCGCCAATAAGCTAAAAATCTCCGCAATATAATTAACTAGAAGACCCAAAACATATTTTATATATATATATATATATGTTTGTGTACGAACCCGCCATTGTTAGAACTTAGGTTTGACCAAGACAAATTAAACGTACCATACAAGTCTGATGGTCAAATCCGCCAGGCAACCGGTGCATCTTGTGTTTATTAATTTTTTCAATCAGGTAATTACGTAAGAATTTGGCACAACCAATGTGGACTTAGAAAAATGAAAAAAAATAAAAATAAAAGAAAAATCAAATCCACATATTTCATTTTCTTCTTGTATTCTTTAACGTTTTAGTTTGGCTAGAAATAGATAACGGAATTTTATAAAACTGCGGGATGTGAATGGAAAGTGTTCTCGCGCGTGCAAAAGGTCAAAAAAATTCACGACTTTCTCGCAGCTTCCAGGATGAGACAGTTCTAAATTATGCCAATTGGCATTGTCTTTTTGGACTGATGCTGCTTTTTATTGCCTTCCGTATGTAATAAATAAAAGTTCGATAGATAAATATTTTTAATTTATCTCATCGTTATAATTTTTTTAAATTTTTATATAAAATATAATAAATAATTTAATTTTTTAAAATATTAAAATAATAATAATATTAAAAAATAATATTTTATTAAAATTACTTAAAATCATCTCATCTCATTATCTATATCAATAATTTCGTTTGGAAGTTGAGCTCATCTCAACTCATCTCAATTCATCATTACAACTTTTTCAAATTTAAATATAAAATATAATAAACAATTCAACTTTTTCAAATCTCAAAATAATAATAATAATAAATAATAATATTTTAAAAATATTTTATCATTTCAACTCAACTCACTTCAACATCCAAATTCACCCTAAAAATTTGAACCATACCCATGAAGCACAAGAGCATTATACGTAAGTACTGAAATATATTATATGTTGAAACAAGTGATTAAAATTATATATCGCTTATGTGTAATAGAGACCTAAAACATTATCTTTTATTTTTGTTTAATTATGAACAGTACCTATGTTCAAATGACACGTACATGATAGATCTGATCTCCCTTTACATAATTTAAAAACCTCGAAATAGATACTAGATAGGATCATACCAACCCCATTCCTAACTGCGCGCTGGTACGGTGGTTGTGACATCAACAACCAAAGAGTATTATTGTAGTAACTAATAACTAATAACCATATTGATTTGCAGCTTTTTAAAATATTGTAACCAAAAAACAAATGAAAATTAGTATAAACTCGATCGACGAGATTCATAAAGATACAAATGCTGCATGTGATATCACATGATCCCAATCCATCGGTTCCACCTATTTATACATACATACATATATATATATATATATATAATTCTATATACCATATTATCATCTCACTAAATATGATGTGACATATTTATTACTATTAAATGATCATTTAGTACATACTTCTTTATCATTTAAGAATAATATTATACACTACATTCTCATCATATTTTGATAATACTAAATAATATGTGGCACATTCATCACTATTAGATAATAAAAAAATATGTAATAAATAATTATTTAATGTGATAAATATGTCATATCATACGTAGTGAGATAAAAATAAGATGGTAGTATGATGTATAAAATTTTCCTTACTCTATATATATACCGGCATGCTTGATTGATGAGAAGTAGTAGTATTAATTAATTCATTAATTGATAGAATTATGTATCAAAGAGTAAATATAAATTATCATCAATCTTGTAATCAAATCAATTAAATATTTAGTTTACTTTTTCATCCTTTAATTAAGTAAAATAAAGAGTCATTGGACTCCACATATAATATTCAACCAGCTGATTTAAAATATCTCCATCTACGACTTTTTTAGTAGGTTTTGATTTGTAATCTCATCAACGTATACGAAAATAAATGAGTTTCATCAATATTACTACAATTACGACGTACACCCAATCATAGTTTATCCCGTATTTTAATTAACAAATAATTAACCCTATCAAACTCATAAGTTTCATCTAAGTACAGCCGTTACCTAAATTATTCCAATCAGCTGTACTCGAGGCAGTCACATGCCAGCAGCACCTCTAAACAAAGAACCCAAAGCTTTGTCCCTCACTGCTCGGGTGGACACGCAGACAATCATGTCCCAATAGATCAGCATTAAAAAAAAAAAAGAATTTATGTATCAGTTAATATTTATTGAAAAATTATATACATAAATCTCACATTTCTGCACATCATTTAAAAATATGTGAATTTATTCTTTTACTCTCATGTTTTATAAAATATGAAATATGAAATATGAAGATAAAAAAGTAAAATCATATATTTTTTAAATGGTGTGCAGAGTGTGAGGCTTACGTGTATCATAACTCTTATTTATTTTCATATCTCATATTTATATATATATCTTTTTTATAAGATATAAAAATATTTTTTAATAAAATGTGAAGTGTGAGATAATAAATAATAGTATACGAGAAAATATTTTGCTAAAAATCGATGTAATATGTCGTTTAAAGACTTTAGGTATCGCCGTTAATGGTCCTGAACAGAGAGCGAGAGAGAGAGAACATGCCACTATTTGACCGGTAAATACAGCGTGTAATAAGGCTCCAAAGTCTTTGTCATCAGTTGACAAGTCGAAACATATATTGCACCTTGGCCTGCAGCTTACACGGCTTCTCTGCCTCCCTTACCTATTAAGCCTCTCTCTCTTTGGCCCTCCAAAACTTTCCCATAAAGTTCACTCCTCCATTTGGCCCCCCTCCCAATTCTTAATTTCCTATATATTTTCTTTTACTTCAATTCCCTTGTACATGCATATATATACACATAGCCTTCAAATCCCAAAAACATAGAATCCAAATCAATATCCGAGGATAAAGAGAGGGAAAGAAACGAAACAGGGAGATAGAGAAATGGGTTTCTCAAAGGAAGAAAGATCAAAAAGGTTTTTGAGGGGTGTGAAGACCATGTTCTTCTTGATCACCATGCTTATTTCTTTGCTGCTTTTCTCAGCGCCTGTTCTTTTGGTTATAGCGGATACGCTGCTTCCCTCTGCGCTCCTCTCTGCTTCTCTTTCTCCTCTTCCTCTTTCATTACAAACTCTCACTTCCCATCTGCAGAACTACGACTTTCGGTACTCCTTAATCGATATACCTCTCATATCCATTATAAGATCAGCCATCATAATCTGTGAGTACCATACTTGTAATTTCAAAATGATTTTTTCTATACCCTTTTGGCTTCAAGAGAAAAGCAACGCGTTTTTGTACTTAAATTAAATCATTGATTTTGTTAGTATTCTTTTATTTTTGCCAGGTGTTTATAGCTTGTGTGATGGGCCAAGGCTTTCACGAGGGCCGTATTTGGGAATCACGACGATGTGTTCGGTGTTATCTCTAATGTTTGTTTCGATGAAAGCTGCGTATGTTTTTGGCGTTTCGGGCAGCGATCGAGGAGGGTATGTCAGGGCAACGGAAGTAGCGTTGTTCATATGCTCTCTGGCTCTGGCTGTAGGGCATATCGCTGTGGCCTATAGAACAAGTTGCAGGGCGAGACGGAAGCTTCTGGTTTACAAAATTGACATTGAAGCTGTGAGTTCAATCTCTCTTATCTCATATAATTCTAATAAAAAAACAAATTACATATATAATTAAGATGATCAGAAATATCTGTGAAAATGATTGTTACTGTTCATTTATTGGGTGACGTGGATGCTGACTTTTCCGGTCCCACATATGTACAATGAAAGAACGAGGAAAATTCATCGGTCGTTTATTACAAAGGTTTGAAAATCTGTCTTCTGGAAGGTCAAAATTACCGTGTGAATCTAAACAGATCTTTGAGGATTGCTGGCTGGGACGGCCTTTTATTTTTTTTTTGAATTTCCAACCTATATATGTTTGTCATAATCCTTTCCTTCATGAGCTCCATTTTGTTTCCTTTAATACGGTTCTTGTATTCTTTCATTAATGATCAGATTAAAAGAAATTTGAATTTTCACTTAACATGATCTTTTACGTACTAATACAAGCATTGACATCAATTCTATTATTATTAGGGTCCAGACATTTAGGCCATGTAATAGATCAGTCTCTTAATTTACTTAACGTGTACCATTTAGTTTTCAAAACTCATGTATTTTTATTTTTTTAATCAATGAAATCATAACTTACACTTTAACACGATATCAATAAATGGTTTGATACGATGTATTAAAATGTAAGTTAGTTCTCTCTATTATAAAATAAATTTAAAAATATAACATTAATTCATGTAAGTTGTAAGTTTTTTTATTTGTACAATGTCTAAAACCGTCCTACCAATTTGTAATAAATGACATTATCTATGTTATGTTATGGGCACAGGTTTCAGCTTGCAAGAATGGGATTTTAAAGTATCAGAAGGCCTTACAAGAAAGAAAGGGAGAAGCGAACATAACAACGAAGGAAATTTCATTATAATATATCTATCCATCCCGTGTTTATTCGGCTAATCCAATCCTTCAGTGGCCGTGAGATTTTCAGGTAATGATTTTAAATAGTTTCGCCTAGCTACATGACATTTGACTCATAAATCTATTCCTTTCACCAACTCACTCTAGCCTTCATATGCATCTCTTTTTGTACAGATTCATTCGAGGAAAACCAGGCTCTTCTGGAGACCCAAGAATAGAAACTAACTCTAGATTAAGGCTAGCTAGGCAGTAGTAAAAATCGATTAGAAAAGTTTTCTTGAGTCACTATAGAGTACAGAGGCTGTGATTTCTGCATATATATGTCTTAATTTATTGTTGTCTCCTGATCTATTCTAGCTAGAAATGTATACTCTGTAAACCGTACAATTGAAGATTATTGATTACAAATGGCTGACGTCTCAACTGCATCAAAATCAGCAGTACAGTTCCGAATTATTGAAATGTGAACCTTAAAAATGAGTCGCTCTTAAAAGGAAAAAAAGAGGGTGCTCTCTGTTAATGGATCGAAGTTTCTTGTAAAATGAGAACCTTATTTAGTCCCCTGCTCCATTTTCCAAATGCTGGGCATTCAAAAGAGCACTGGCCTCTCTGCTTGAAAGGTTTCCTACCTCCACCATCAAAGAACTCGACCATCCACAGTCCCATCATGCTCATCCTCCGTTGGCATGCCTCTATCTGGATATTCTTTTCAAGCCACAATCTTGGGAGACAGTTCTAGCCAGCAGGGATCCTCATTACATGAGAATGTGAGAGCAATCCACTTCTTACTCCGCCATCGTTCCATATTAACTGCCGAGTGTTTGGTAATGATTAGATGTTCATAGATCAGTATCATGAAGATATGTGGGTACAGCGTTCGAGTAATTAGCGTCTTTGGCTTTCATGCCACAGTACAAGCAGAGTAGTTAATAGTTAATACCGCATGGTTACGGTCGAGCTGAACCTGGTGGTGCCGCTGAACTTTGCCTTGGAAAAAAAGAGTTCATTATTAACGTGGAATTTTGTCACGCGCTTTCTTGGGATCGAGAACATCAGCTGATTCAGTACTCATTGTTCATAAAACATAATTTGCGAACTAATGATGTTTTCAGGTCCCCTGTTGAACACTTACGCAATAATCTATATAACGGTATAACCCCCACCACAATCCTCCTTTCTGGGCCATGATGATAGACACTGATTTTCTTTTTCCTATTTTACTGGGCCTGATTATTATTATTTTTTTCTTGTTCCTCACCGGAAAGGCCATATACGCTTTATTAAAAGTTAAAATGAAATTAGTAGTTTATGGACTAATTGAAAGAAGAAGAATTATTTAAACCGTTGAATTAATTCACCGGAGAAGATTTTCCAATTTCTATATTATACTTATAGAGCTGAAATTTGAAACCACTTGCTAGCAAGCTAGATGTGAAATATGTCCACTTATATAAACAGAAAGAGCTCACTTCCCAAACGTTGCTCGCTTGTATGTAAAGAAATTAAAATATAACCATCGATACCGCCCGCGTCCTAGCTGCTCTAAACATTTGAACAAGATGAATTTACATGATCTGCTACTCAGCTAATATTTTGATTTTATTATTACTGACATGAAAGGGATTTCACCTCTTTTACATATTGACTCTCTTAACTATCTCCGTCTTCAGTCTTTACAAAGCTTAGACACCCCTCGACGCTTCACATTGATGGGATATCGCTTCTGCGTCCGGGTGGTTGGGAAGAAAACCAACTTATCCTCTTCAGCAGGAACCCAACTGCACGTCAATGACGACAAAGGCATAATGTTGTTGCAGCATTATTGAAACGTATGTACACATGCATACAATATCATTCATGATTGTAGGATTACAGTGCATGCAAGATAATATATTGAGTATACGTATATATATATATATATTTATGATGAGGTACCTCAAACGAGTGACTAGGTGGTGAAGAAAGACGGAGAGCTCCACTCTAGCAAGCTCATAACCAGGGCACAACCGTGGCCCTCCTCCAAATGGCGTGAACACATTTCCTGCGCTTGTTGCCCCCGAGTTGTCCTATATATCCAAACGTACGTGCAGACTTTAGAAAAAGCCAAACCAAAAACAAAAAAACAAAAAACAAAGACATGCAGAGTGTGAGAGATCACTACTGGGGACAGAGCTAGCTAGACTAGTGTTGTTACCTGCCATCTCCATGGATTAAAAGAGCGAGCATCTTTGAAGTGGTCCTGATCCAAATGTACTGCCCGGAAAGATGCAAAAACCTTCCATCCTTTGGGAATTGTGTAACCTGTTTGGATTGAGATTATATACATAGATGCTTATATATGTTTCATATTTTACGTTTGACAAAAATGACCTCTACGTATATACATCACATTAAGACATTTGTATATAAAATTATCCTCTTATAAGCTCCACACTGCATGTTGCACATGAGGAATTCTTACCCTTTATATGGACGTCCGTCATTGCTCTCCTGAATACACCACCAATTATGTTTGCGACCCGCAGAGTCTCATTTATAACCTGGAAATCATAAACCAGGAAATTAATTAAGAAGGGCTCCTCAGCATGCAATCACATCAAAATCAAGCTTTTGCTATATCTACAGATTGTGTACAAATTAATTAAACAATGTAGGTACTTACATTTTGAGTGAAAGGCATAGACTTGTAATCACTCCATTCAAGAGCCTCGTTCTCACTCTTCTTTACTCTGATTTGATCGTGTTCCTCCTGTCAAAAGACACAAAAAGCACGAAACGTTAGACCATCCTTAAACATGTTAGGATTATGATACAAATTAGACGCTACTTGTTTTATCTTGCAGCTAAAAGGGGTTTAACCTGAATCCTAATATTTCAATTATACATGTCTTATAAGATAATGAGAAATATTTTATGCATAAATAAATTATATAAAAATAATTTTAGAAGTTGATATGATTTAATATAATTTATAAAATTATTTTTATTATAAAATAAATTTGACTAATACAAATAACATAAATTTATAAATTTAATTTTATATAATTCATTTGTTATTATAGCACTGCTCTAACATAATAGAAAGGACGATTATTATCTCAAAATAATGCTAGGAATATAGAGTGCCACACTAGGGGTGCTGACAGCATCACATCATCATCATCCCCCACTTTTTCACCGTCGATCTAGATACCTCGAACTCAAAACCATACGATTTTCAATGATTCTCCTAAGAACCGTGGGACCCATGTTAATAAACTCTGATCACAATTCCGCTACACACTGACACCACAGACCATGCTCTGAGTTCCGGAAACACCCCCTTCCCAATTGCACGTGAGGACTGTCCGGTCAAAAGACCAAGTGATCAAATTCTGACACGTCGAGTTCATCTTGACGCGTGCAGTTTGGAAGAGAGGCCCATCATTTTGTCCGTTGGTTTTAGACCGATGTTTTTTCTTTTTCTACTACTGAATTTGACTTTCCGATCTGTATATTGCCCTCTACTTTTGAACCGCGAAATTACAGTACCGACATACACAACTTTCCTGTAATAAAAGTTTTTATTTCGCTATTAATATTTTGGAAATGATTCCAATCAGTCTGGCCTCAACATGCATGCAGCACGCTTGAGCATTACATGAAATTTTCCATTCGAACGACGAATAAAGTCTGGTTTTTTTTTTTATTTTTTTTTATCAAGAGTTAAAGACATGTCCCATCAAACACACAAAAATTTAGACATTGGTGGAGACATGAGCTCGAGCAACAGTTTGACTGGTGAAGGACAAACACCGAAACGACCCATCAATGCTTTGCTTATGCCTTTATCGATTGGAACCGCGTCCATGCCGATAATGAAAATGAGGTTCTTGATCTATTAGCAATATTATAACCATCTAAAAGAAAAGGGCGGGAAAAATAGAAAGTGACAAAGCAGAAAGAAGAAGTTTATGTTTATTTTCAAACACCATTCAATTCCCTTTATTTTATTTAATTATTATAATTTTATTAAATTTTTATATAAAATAAAATAGAAAGTTAATTTTTTTTTTAAATTTAAAATAAAAATAATACTAAATTATATATATATTTTAATAATATTTTATTCAATTTTTAATTTTAATCAATCTCATAAATCAGGTTCGACAGCCTACCTTGAGCTGAGCCAGAGCAAGAGGTGTCTCGGTGAGGAACTTGACGGCAAGAGTCATTATAATAGAGGTTGTTTCATAGCCGGCGACGAGTAGAGCAATTAAGAAATCTACAATCTGCTCGTCGGAGAATTCGTCGTCCCCGGCCAATAGGGCTCCCAACATGTCGTTCTTTCTCTCTCCCACTTCAATCTCTTTCCTTCTTTCCCTCACTATCAAGCTTAATGCCTCTGCCACTTTAGTTCTAGCCTTCAGAACATAATAATAGTAACAAAATTAACACACACGATTAAGAGATCAAGTAAATATAACTACTTTAAAAACTAAGAAAAAGAAACGGACATCCGATAATGTAGGCTTTTTTCTAAGCAAAACTCGGTCAAGCACTTTCATCATGTGATAAATGTCAACCATGTCGTTTGTATAATAAAATGGATTAAGAAGATGCTGTACTTTTTATTCTCTTTCCTTTTTCGAGAACAATTAAAGTGTCCACCGCGTAGGTAATGGTTATCAGTTTCCTCGATAACCAATCAGTAGAGAATAACAAATATTTTCAAATTTTCTTTTCCTGGGCAATACAAAAATTTCAATTATAATAAAAAGAAACACTATACTTTGATGGCTCTGCGGTAGGTGGTCGAGAAGATAGGCAACGAAACGGTGAAGAAACCTTCAATGACGAGAACGTACTCCTTCCTCAGACTCTCAGTCCATGTAAACCCTGGATCAAAGCTAATCAACTGCTTCACCATCAATTCAAAAGTTATCTGCATCAACAACAAAAAACAAAAAAACAAAAAAAACATAGCCATTATTTCATATAACTTGTTAATAGATATAGAGATCATTAGGGAAAACTCAGTGATAAATCCACGGGAAAAAAAAAACCTCACAAGAAATATCTATATATGTATATATATATGTATGACGATATCATGATAGAAACAGATCAATAACCTATTACAAATGCCGAAAGAGAACGGCTTTAAGCCGTAAACTTATTATATATATGCTAACGTGCACGGGCACTTATACAAGTTGTCAACACTAATTCTTTAATATGAAGTATAACTCACGCCAGAGAATAATTTTCTATGCTCAATTAACATAATTAATAACCCAGGCGCGGAGGTAAATATGTGAGCAACTGGATCTCGTATTAGCGAGCTGTTGACCTGAATAAGGGATCAGTTATAAGATGGATTGACTCGGACGATACATAACGAGTTGACCCCGAATAAACGTCCGGTCCGTTTACTAATATCAATTTCGTTGCATTTTGGAAACAAACTTTTAGGCTCATTTTCTTCAAAAAATAAAAAATAAAATTGTCCTAAATACTGATTACATATTTAGAATTCATATAATTGACTGTTACGTACCTTCTTGGCCTCCTCCATGAGAAATACCTTTCCGGTCCAAGAATCCAAGTTGAGCCGGATCAACCGGTCTATATCAACCAAAAGATTGTCCTTAATGATGGACGAGTTGGCGAAGCTCATGGTGAGGGAATGCATTCTTTTGTGAAGGCTACCCCTCATGAGCAACAAAGAGTACCTTCCCAGCAGGTTCGATATCGAGGACGGGTAGCTAGACTCGAACAGCTTCCCTTCGTTGAGCAAGATAAAGCGGTTCGTCTCTGGATCCGCGGAGAACACAGTCGGTTCGCCGAAAACGTGAGTCGTGAAAATGGGTCCGAACCGGTTCACACGCTCGTCTATGAAGGGTTCAGGATTCTCGGTCTTGTAAGCTGAAATGATTTGTAGAGTCTCCCCAATGAACGGGAGGCCAAGGTTACCAGGTGGCAGCCGCAACCTCCGGCACCGGGAGGCACGGAACAGGAAGAAGAAAATGATAGCGGAGAGGGTAGCACAAAGGAGCAGAAAGATTAAGGTGGCCATGCATGCAATTTACATACAGACTCCAGAGCCTCTCAGATTGTATAAATAAATGGGAGTGTTTTAGAGAGAGAGAGAGAGAGGGATTGAGAGAAGCTTTCAAGGAGCAAGATAATACGGCTGAGAGGGGAGAGAGCACACGGGTGGGCATTTTCAAGCCGAAGACGCGTGTACAGTAATGGACAGTAGTTTAAGAAAGTAATTCGTTCTTTAATTTTTTCTTGGCTAAGTTTCTAATTGAAACGACAAGATGGATAATTAAAATATCCGAATAAATCTCTATTCAAATGCATGATCAAAATCTAACATAAATTATTTAGTTACGCCGAGAAGATAGTATATTTTATTGGAAGAGTATATTTTGAAGGAAACTCAAACACACTAGTTTTTAAAATTTATATTTTAAATCCAATGATTTATTAGTTTTCCATTTAGATAGTGAGATGAGATGAGATGAATTTAATATTTTTTAAATAAAAGTCGAAAATTGAATAAAATATTATTATAATATTATTTTTATAATAATATTATCGTTTTTAAATTTAAAAAAATTAAATTGTTTATTATATTTTGTGTGAAAATTTGAGAAAGTTGTAATAATCAGATGAGATTATGAAACACTTTCACTCTCCAAACGGGACCTCAAGACTTCTTTTTTCTGCATAGGCAATATATATTACAAGAAAAAATCTATTCATCATTCATTTTCTCATCATTTCATAATGTAGCATTAGATGATATGTTCACAAGTAAAATATAATAAATAATTTTCAATCATCTAATATCACGTTATAAAATGATGAAGAAATAATAAAAATTGAGATAATGAACAACATTACTCAACATTTCAAAAAGAGAAAGGAGGTCGTGGCAAACAAACCCATATGCTTGCCGGTTATTTTTATATCTGACAACTTTCTTTTCTGGCCAGAAGAAACTTTTTATTTCCCTAATTTGTGAGGTAATATGGAGGCTAGGGTCCTTCATGCAATGTTTTGAATACCGTACCGGATATCGTACCGGTCAAGACACTGGAACGAAATATTTCGATACCGATACCGTTTCGAGATAGCGTTTTGGAATAACATTTCGGAATAGTCGATATATAAATAAATTATATATAAAAATTATATTCTAAAATAATAATCTATATATAAATAAATTATATATAAATACATATATATAAATTATAAATAGTTTACTCTAAATTAGGGGTTAAAAAATAAGTTTGTAGTTTGAAAAAATGAAAAAAAAAAATACTGGCCGAAATATCAGCCGGTACCGGCCGAAATTGAAGCCGGTACAGGCCGAAATTGAGGTCGGTACGTCCGGTACCGGCCGATATTTTGGCCGGTACAAAAAATTTCAACCGTACCGATCGGTACGGTACGAAATTCACAACACTGCCTTCATGACGACTAAAATGGGTAAAAACTAAAATATTATGAGTGGTAATTACGTACGTATGAAGAGTTTTTATTTTCTGGGCACCGTATAGTTGAAGTATTAATCACTTTAAATAGGTTTTATAAGATTTTAATTATGTGTTGTTATGATCGAAAGTTTGGAAGGCTGGAAGGCGAGTGGTAGGCACGTCATCATACAAATCAATTATGATATTGCGGAAGGAGTTTGGGACGTTAATTAGGCTCATGCGCCTTCTAAATATTGTTTCAAAATAACAAAGCTCGCTCTCTCTTCTTTTTTTTTCTCCCTGATCATGACTTAAAACATTGCATGGATTATGCACATATACATGCATCTGTTTAATTTAAGACCCTATATAATATATATATATATATATATATATCTCTATATATATAAAGAGCCTATGAAACGGAATTTTCTTGTTTTAACAGAAATTTTTTATTTTAACGGAATATGCTGGTTTTCATTAACTTTCCATCCATTTGTAATAATTACAGAACACAAGAATATAATTGTATTTTCTTTTACATTCTATTTATGGCTACTTTTATGGTTTCTGTTAATTTCTATTCCACTATCAATATCTTTAAATATGCTAATAAAGCAGATTTATTATAATAATAATTATGGATTTAATTTTCAATTTGAAAATACGTTATAATAGGAAAACATATTTATGTAGATTTATCTTTTCGTATTCATTATAATAAGAAAGCATTATAATAATTTATAAATAGTCTATCTTTCAATAGCTTTTAAGATATATATTCGTAATAAAATAATAAGATATATGTACTTTATTTTTATTTTAATAAAATATATTAATACTTTAAACTGCGCATACGTGCCTGAGGCACGTAACATCTTACTAGTATATATATATATATATGGCCATTTCCATTGTGCATGAGTATTATTATGCCTTCGACAAAAGATTGTCTGACGGCCTTTATAGTTATCATGATGATTAATCATGACTGGTACCATAGTCTATGAAATCAAAGAAGTTCCTTAAAAGGAAAATTTTTTAAGATGTGTTTGATTTATATGGAATTTTCTGAAAATAGTAAAATGCATTAAAAATATGTTTAGATTGGAAAATTTTTCAAGAGATCATGTTTTTACTGAGATTCGACGTACAAAAGTTGTGAGCACAGTAGATTTTGATCATCAGAAACAAATTGTCATAAAAATGGCGTCCAATGTTGTTAGCTGCTAGCAGTCTAATTAATAATAATCTTCCCTAGCTGCTAGCTAGCTCTTCTAATTTCCATACAAAATACTTCAGTTGAAGGGCAAAGTTGCTCTGCTCGTACTGTTCATGAAGTTATCAGTAATTACAGTTCGCCTTTTTAACTCGGTACCAATGATGAGCTACTTCTAAAGCCAATCCCGATCGAGATCAATGCAATATTCTATAGTACTTGATATATATATATATATATAGTAAGATCAAGATGCTACGTCGTTCACAAGATCGAGTAGTACTACATGACATTGCGGTTTGTTTATGAAATTAATGCACGTGATATGATCATCGAACTTAATAAATTTTCAGCTAATTTGATTCGGCAAACCGAAAATCCTCTTTTCAGGGAGATGAGCCAATTGCTTGAGAGGCAATGCAGCAGTACTCTTTTGGACGGTGAAGCTGGATGGACGGAATTTATTCGCAGTCGGCCAGGGTACGTAGAATGAAGTGGGAGCTGGGATCGGAGTAGCTATCTGGGGACAAGCGATTAATGTACTATATATATATATATATATATATGAATTTCTTTATAAATTGATTGATTTAATCTGATATATATAGTACTAATTGTACTAGTTTGTGATAAATAAAATATTAAAGATATAGATGAGGAGTACTATAAGAGATCAATATATATCCTCCATCGATCGAGTGAGTTGATCAAGATCGAATGATTATTTTACAGCTAATTGTAATTCTCGTACGTGCTTTTTTATCATCTAATAAAGAATTATATATGAATTTCGTTAGTAGTAGTATTGGCTGAGCTGTACGTTTTAGATTAATATTGATTGATTCCTTTTCTTGAATGACTACTTCTCCATTAAGCTCTGCTTCAAGTTCATGTTTGAATAAGATATTCCGTTGCCCTTTTCTTTTGGCTTTTCTTTATATATACAAGTTTATACCAAAAGAAAAGGTGATGATCACATTATAACCACGCCCACATTGCAAGGACATGAATAAATGAGATAGTTCTTAATTAGTTGCTTCTATATACAATCCTTGAAACCCTTTATCTGATATTGATCACGAGTTATTTTTAAATTATAGAAGTTTTCATTATTATATGAAAAATGCTAAATGTATTTATGAAAAACTTACTTCTCCACATGTCAGTTATTAATATGCTAAAAATCATAAAATTTGAATTTAAAAAAAAAACTAACAAAATGAGTATTGTAAATAAAACTATAAATACATATAGCATTGCTAGTCTTATTATACAAGCATAAGAAAATTGTTAAATTAATGGTGAGTGAGTCTCTAATATCCATTAAAGTGCTAACATTTATCTTAAAAATTTAAACTGATGAGAAAATACAAATTTAATCTCTTATGTTTTATCTTAGTAATAATACCTTTATTTCATACTCTCATGATGGTCACGTATTAAGTAAATTAAGCTAGCTTAAGAACAGCTGGGCACGTGCTGATAAATAATGAGAAATATGGTTCAACTATAGGGCTAGGGCATTTTAATATGATATTATGCATGCATGTAGCATGTTCATCCACATGGTCTCCATAAAGGGACATTTTAGCTTTCCAGCCACTAGACAGCGCCATTGAATCATGATCTCTAAGTACGTAGCACCCACACCACCTTTTTTATATTACAATAAGAAGCTTTAGATGAGAGATATTAATGATCATGTCATGTGTTTGTGCCCTCTCCGACCTCTTTAGTTCATTTGATCAACTGTACATGATCATGAGAGATACATGAATCATGTAACATTCTTAATTAAAATCCCATTAATGATGTTACATCTGACAATCTCTTCAAAGCAAATATCTTGCGGTTTTTTAATCGATCCTTTCATTAATGTCCATTTAACAATTATTGGAGCTAGCTAGGCATAAAAAAATGGATAGGTAAGTTATTTTGCGACAAATTAGCAGCATGATTTCCGGAATTTCAACAAATTAATTAGAATAATATGATATGCAATTAATAAGCTTTAAACATTTAGAATATTATGATGTTTTATAGGATGGATGGATGGATGCTAGATTACGAAGCTTTGGCACCTCTGTCGAGAGTTACGGCTTCGTAACAGTAATACCACTTAATTAATGTATTTTATCATGTGCATGAATCAATATTATTAATGCATCGTACGTTCGATCGAACTCGAACAGCCAGCTAATTAAGTTTCATTTCTGATTTTATTTTTTATTGCATGGCAACGTTTGTTAATTTGGAATATGTTTGTTGGGATTTTTCATCTGATCTATCAAACAAACAACTAAGACGCATGAAGATCATCTATTCATGATCTAATATTTACCGATCGAATATTCTCAAAATAATTCCTTGCTTCTAATTTCTTCTACATGAGACAACAACCATCTCTATATATAATGTCATTATAAGAGGCAATTTCTCATACTTGTATTCATGAAGAAGTGACGTACGGCTTTAGGCAAATGAACAAGTGATTGGGTTCGTATGAACGTAAAATGCCCTTTCTCGGGGGACAGGGTCCCATGTCACTTGTTGCACTTAGGAACAATTGGCGACAGTAATGGCTAACCAAACGAGATCAGCTTCAACCATGCAAGAGATCATCAGTGAGATCGCTCACGCGCGCACATTAATTAATAATAATGGGAATCCAACTTATAAATTGGTATGGGTGTCGATCGGTGCTCTAGCTATCTGATGCATGTTCTACGTTCAAATTAAAGATGAAATATATTGTTAGATTGTATTAACAGGCATATCATATATATCCCCAACTCAACATTGCAACGATTAAAAATCAGATCAGCATGTTAACATGGTTGGAAGGCCAGCTGCAAATTCGAAAGATTCTCATAACTTGCTCGTATCAAATTTTAGATGAAAACAAATTATCAGTACCTTATAAGGGACTATGTAATATTTATGTTTGGTTGTACATGATGATCATATGCTCTACATTAATTATCTAATTTCCTTTCATTTGTATATTGTAATACCAAGAGTACGTTGCATATTCATGTATAAATTTAATAGAAACATGTAGTACTGCAAGGTTTGGTGAGGAAAATCAATTTAACCATTTGATCTGTCCAATTCTTAATTTGGGTTGAACGCAAGTAATTAAGCATATTATATATATTTATATATATATATATATATATATACCTTTTAATATTATAGCACAATAATATTCATTCAATTGAAAGTTATTGATCATGGGAGCATAAAACACGTGCAAGTGTAGTACTGATCATCAGGTCAATTGGTTTTCGAGGAAAGAACAGGCTACATGTTCATGATAGGTTGTTCACGTAGGACATCTACATGAATTGAGTGCCACATATATATAATATATATCTATGTGCATTAAGGCATGCTTGCCGACACTATTTTTCCCAAGATATTGTACATATAATATTAATTATAAATTCGCAAGAATTGATTTTTCGTTCTATTTTGTGGTGCAGTATACTGTATTACTACTAATTAATATGTCAATGAACGCTATCAATCTAAAATGGACCTATCGAGCAATCTCATCAAATATTAGTTCCGGCCATTTATTATGTTGAGAAGGGGACCAAAGAATTCATGCCAATTTATTATAATTATAACTCTTTGGAGTGCGATAAGATCAATCGTGCCATCCACATTTTCGTCTATAGCATGAGATTAGAAGGCCGCGCGCTATCGGTTTCTTTTATATAATTAAGAAATTAAACTAGGATCTTTGATGGATTTCTTCTTCTTCTTCTTCTTCTTCTCTCTCTCTCTCTCTCTCTCTCTCTCTCTCTCTCTCTCTCTTAATTAGAACTAGAAATTGCAATCTGATTAAATAAATCGATGTCCCTAACTTTCTCCTTTAAAAAGTATGGAATTTTTTTCCCCGGCCAAATTTTTTAGCTTCACAAAGTAGTGGATCCTAATCCTATCCCTCTCGGGCAATAACATTATTCAGAACTACCTAACGAGCTTCGAGATCTATCTATGTATCATCTGTTAGACCTATCATTTGATCAATTTTCTATTTTCTTTCTTTTCAACTCCATACTTTGGATGAGATTTGAGAAAGAATTTAGATTAATTCTGACAGTTAATTTCAACAGATAATCAAAACATGATATATAGATAAGAGATTCATCCAAAACATAGATAAAACAACTCTATTTTCAATTGAAAATTATCAAAACTTCATAATCATCCAATCAAACCCACAAGTCGGGCTGAAATAGCTGTAAATCTGAAAATATTATAATTTTATCAAAAATAGCAAAATTTCAATAATCACACCAAAAATAAATACGTAATTAAAGAAGCAACCTGCAAAAAATAAGACTAAAATTGAGTTCAAAATAACTTCCTAACCGAAAAACAAAATATTACCATAAAATGTAAAAAATATCTAAAATTAGAAATTTGAATGGGAAAACGACTGACTTTGGGCTCGAAAACCATGCAGAATGAGCGTAGCTGCAGGGTGACCACAACGTGCGCACATAAAAGAGTTTTTTGAATTGGAGTTATATGAGCGAATCTGATACTCGTAGCCAATGTTATGACTAAAATATCGACACGTGTTCAAAACTGTCTCAAATTAAGAAAAAAAAATACTATTTTCTATTGTCCTTGCGCTAATCTACCGTCTCGAAATAGTTCAACATCATCAATATACAATATGATAATTCAACAACATCTTACTCAGTTTCCTGCATCAAGGTTTCAATTAAAAAAAATGAATATCATTGCAGCTATGAAGATTATAAAAAAAGAAAATTTATAATTTTACTTCAAATTATAAAATTAAGGCCTTGTTTTGTTATTTAGTTCAGATGAGATTAGATGAAATAAATTATTTTATTAAAAACTAAATAAATTATTATTTATAATATTATTTTTGTTTTAGAATTTAAAAATGTTAAATTTTTTATAATATTTTATGTAAAAATTTAAAAAAAAAATTATAAAAATTATATAAAATAAAATAAAATAAAATAAGATAAGATAATTTTTGTTAGCACTAGTAATTATGCGTGCTCCAAACGTAAAAGAGACGTCGTACAGTGGCGCCAGAAGTCAAGCCGGTCAGTTACGAAAATCGAGGTCTATCGCACACTGTGGACCAAGATCTCCCGAGAGATGTAGTCTGAAAGTGTCCCAAATAGGCAAATTTTTTTTTTGTTTTTTTATTTCTTTTATTTCATGTATTTTTTTAATCATCATAAATATTTTTAAAAAAATTAAAAAATTTATAAAATTATTAAAAAATATTTTTTTAATCATTTGATTAAAAAAAAAAATCTCATTCAAGACTTTTTTGGATCCCGAATTCGGGATCCAAAGTATTTCTCTTAATATTATTATGGGTGGCGGTAGAGCTGAGAGTTACCGTTAGTCATAATATTTTTTTATTTTTTTTATACATGTATTTTTTAATATTTAAAAAAAATAAAAAATTACAATATGATTAAAAAAATATTTCAAGTAAAATAAAATTTTAAAAATAAAATAAAAAATTATAGCGATAACTTTTAGTAGTAAGATATAGCGGTAAGAGTAGTATTTTTTTTTTTTTAAGAAAGAATATGAGGAGAAGTCACTGTTTGGGAGCAATCACTTTTGTACACACTATGTAGTATCATCTAGATCACACATCTCCTAAATTTGAAATTAGTAGACTGATAAAAGAGCTGATGAGAGAGAGAAACGAGGAGAGAGAGTAGAGATGAGAGAGAGAAGAGATAAGAGAGAGAGAGAGGAGCCGAGATGAGTGATGAGAGAGATCTGATGAGAGAGAGAGTCGAGGAGAGAGAGAGTCGATGAGAGAGATAGTCGAGATGAGAGATGAGAGAGAGAGGGGTCTGATGCGTTTTGTACACAAAAAAAATAAAAACAAAAGGATAAAAAGCATCCACGTAGCATGTGTATTGTATACACCGCTACCGTAGATGCTATATAGAATTACTCTTTTTTAAAAAAATTATTTTTTGATCTGCTACTCGCACGAATGGGTGCACGTGCGGCTCCATTGTCAAAAAGTGAGTTTAATGACATGATCGACATTGACCCGCAGAAGAGATCGGAAGAGGGAGGCTGGTTGGAGATAATTAATTAGAGGGCTACGATAAAAGGGGTACAAACGGGGCAACTTCACATGCATTGTTCCGTAGCTTTGTGGCTGTTTCTGTGTTTTTCGCGTTTAGCTTTGCAAACGAAAGTGATTGACATGAAGTTAAAAACCACCACCTTCCCAAGCTGATTCAACTTTTGACATGCTTAACAGCTCAACTATATATTTTATTTTTTTCATATCATGTTTATTGTCTTTTCATACGATAGCTGTATCTATTCACTCCTGCAACCGATCTCCATTAGATGGGAAAATATCAAATAATTAAACCAACTAACCAACCAAGTCAGCCGCCATGTGCAACTTGCTTTTTGCTTGCCAACACAAGAAATTTGCATAAATCATCTAATTCCACTGCCAGCTGATCGATCACAGGCTGCGCCTTTGGGCCATGCCGGCCAGTAATATATATCTTCAAACCCATGCATGCAAGATTCCCCCCCCTCGCCATTAATTAACACGTTCAACTTTCTGCTGACATTCCAAGCTCTGGATCAAATTTAAAGAAATGTTACATCAGTACCCTCCATGCCATGCGCAGGTGAAAGCATATACTCAGATCAGTCTACGAAAAGTACCCATGCTCCATGTCTTTGAGCCAAGCCATGTACAGAACAATTTATATTTCTAATTAAATTAAACATCGGAGACTTTCTACTGTTATGGATGGGGAGGGGTTTCCTAGCTAGTTCCCTTTGCAGCAGGCCCTAGTCCTCCCTCACCGCTGGAGGTGTTGGCGAGGTTTATATATAACGGTTGGGAAAATAAGTATTTATAATAAGTTATTTGCGATAACTTATTTGCATTGAAACCCATTCTGGCCTCTATTTTTCATCAAGTTTTTAAAGTTTCTAAATATATTTAGTTGTTATTTTTTTAATAAAAATTTAGGTATTAACTAATAGTTATATTTGTAAGACCGTATTACTAAAAAATTTAGTTTATAAGATAAATTAATCTGTTATAAATTAAATATTTTCAAATAAACAATGCGAGGGTGTATATATCCTTTTTATTTCTTGGTAAGGCCGGTGTTTTGCAAGTGGGGTATAGAACTATTTAATAATTTTAAACTAATATGGTGGCATGGTAAAAAGTAAACACGATAAAGTATGTTTTGGTATTAATTGTTAAAAATATAATATAAATAATTAAATTTTAAAATAAAATAAAAATTTTGTAAACTTCCTCGAAGCGGTGGTTAGTGATAAGTTTGACGGACAATTAATGTTAGTCAAATTGTTATGAATCTTTTATAATCAGACAAACAAAGGCTACTTAAAATTGTTGTTGCTACTTGCTATATAGACGTTGCTTGTCCTCCTCAGGTGCCCCCCATGAATACTTTATTCGAACATTGAATTGAGCAGCATTTCAAGACTTTTTTCAACCCCATGCATGTGACATGTCCCCCAGCAATCATTCCCCAATCGAATTCATCTATAACTTAATTTTCCCTAGCAACACCGGAAAAGAATTCTGACCCTGCCACACGTGAATGCGTTAAATCACCGACAAAATTCCGACGCCAACAAGTGCAATGAGATATTCACACTACTGACAGAACCATGCATCGATCATGTTGTTGGAACTGACATCGGGAATTATTTAATGTTGGAGATTAATGCGATACAATGATAAAAGCTTGAGTAATAGGTTAAATCGTGATTGGCATAAAAACACAAGAAAATAAAAGAAGATAGATTTTGTGTTGCCATTGTGGGTGGCTTTTCTTTTAGCTTTAGCTTTTGCTTTTGGTTGATGATGATGATGATGGCGCTTGTAGTCCACCTTGGCGTGTCGGAAGCGACCATGTGGCCATCACGTTTTGGCTTTCCGGCAACATGTTCCGACATCAACACGTGTGAATCATGGTTAATTTCTAGGTGTCCTCATGGTCATGTTCCGACATTTCAAAGCTGGATTGTACCCTCCCTATAACTGAGTATAATAATGGGTTAAAAAAGTCTCTTGCTTTTTATGCAAGTATCAGCTTAAGATGGACAATGATTTGATAAGGCTTTTGTCAAAGAGTACTCTTACATACAAAAAAAAAAAAAAAATTATATAAAAATAAATTTATAAACTGATATAATTTCATATAATCTGTTAAATTTATTTTACAATAAAAATAATTTTACAATCTGACGTACTAGATCAAATTATATCAGTTTGTAAATTTACCTTTGTACAATCTCTTTATATCTAAAGTATTTCCATTTATTAAATTAAGTTTGAATAGTGGGATGATATTTTTTTGTTTTAAATAAAATTTTAAAATATTTATTATTATTATTATTATTTTAGTATTTGTAAAAAGTTGAATTCAGATTTGAAAAAGTTAAATTGTTTATTATATTTTATGTAAGAATTTAAAAAAATTATAATGATGATATGAGATGAAAATTTTGTATCTTATTCCACTTGCCAAACATATTTATTAAGAAAAGCTTAGATGATAATCACAAATTGTTATTCAGGGGAATCTGCAGGTAGCTTAGGTTGGAGTAATGGCATCATGTGTTTCAGAACCAATTTGAAAAACGTAATATATTTCTTGAAAAGGGTAGGCCCATTTTGACCGATCTCGGATGTGTTTAGTACGTTGAGAATGATTTATGGGTCGTATATATGGGCTTCTCATGGAGCCAGTCGTTGGAAGTACGCACTCAACTACCTGATTCTCTCACGACTCGATCGGCAGCCCGTCGTGATCTGTGGACATGGATGACGACTGTGCTGGGAGCCTGGGAATCAACGGACGTGGATACGAGCCCCTGGTGTTGAACAGAAGCATCGGACGGAGAATATGCTGGCCATCGAGTCTAGACTTGAATCTATGATGCAACACTAATATCGACCTTATATCACCGTGAAAATTTTAGTTCAAGTATGGTTGATTTCTTGTAGAATTTTAATATCTGTGTCAGATTGATATTGTAGGGCAAATTTAGTAATGCAGATAGAAGAAACAGATGAGGAATTAGTATAGATACAAGTCAGCTTTCAATTGACGAGGGTGATTACTTAAGCAGTCTATAAGGGTTGCATTCTCCATCTCAGGGAATCAACCTTATAAAAACATGCCCAAATGTACAACAGTACAAGGTCTATAGCTCGTGCACTGGACACTTCACATAATCAAATTACACGGCATGCCCGATTCAGTCATCGTCATCGTCCTCGTCGTCCTCATCATCTTCTTCCTATACACAAGTAAAAGCCAACTTGTGTTAGGAGAGATTTATATAAATGAAACAATCTGATGGGTAATGGAAGGTAAATAGACGGCCAGTAGGTATATAGGGTATGATAACAAAAAAAAAAAGTCAAGTACTGCTTACAAACCAATTGCCACTTTTAGTTTTTACCAACAGCAGGCCAATATAAAGTTCACAAGTTCGTAACTCTCCGCCTAGGCAGAAGGGTAGTTCTCTCATGCATTCAGTAAACCTAACTGTTTTAAATCCAAGGATGCGCGTAGGAGGCAGGTAAAATAAATTCTTTAATCAAGATGATGAACAAAAAATACAGAGAAACACAAAAAATAAGGTTCAGAAAACTTGAGTTGTCAGTGATTTCATATGGACACAGAGACAGGAGAAGTAAAACGAGGGTGGCAGGATATTATCTCATGATGAATAACTGATGACATTGAATCGTTTATGTAAATCTAGAATAATTAAGTCTCAAGAGCACTTTAAAACTCGAATGCTTATGCTGCTAAATGGATTACTTCGAACTTCGAAGTGCAGTTTATATTTCTAACTGGACAACCAAAAACGTAAGCAATGGTTAGAAATTAGGAAAAAGAACAAATTTCTTTTACTATTAGATGAAAACCACTACAGCAAGACTTGAAAGGAAGGATATGCAGCTAGTATGCATGGAGTTTTAGCGTGTAGCTACCTCCCCACTTTCCCCATCATCTTCATCATTTGGTGCAGATTTTGACTGTTCATCTTCATCATCATCGACACTTTCCTGAGTTAATAATTGAGTCAAGAGACTAAAAGAAGCAGCAAAGGATGAGGCCTTAGATCCTCTTAAACAAATGTTCCAAAACTTTACCTGTTTTTTGTTGTATGCTATCATAAGCTTCTCATAATCTGACTTCTTTTGCGCTGCTTTCACTTCATACGGAGATTTCTCCTACCAAAATCGATTCCAATAAAAAATCAGTTAAGAAATGCAAAGAGCATCTACATTTCTGTAGCTACGAATCAAACCATGTAAGGAGAATAGAACTTACAGCACTAAAAAACTTAATACCCTTTCCATAACTAGTTATAAGTCTGAGTTATATCAACCAATTCACATATCTGCTAAATTTCCAACTTGCCAAACCAATCAAGGGATGCATATGTCCATTTCCATCATCCAGTCCTTTCCTCAGCCCAAGCAATACAAAATAGTTAAGGGCACCTGTAGGCTACACAAGACTGGCATTGGCCTGGCCACACCACTGAAGTTCCAAAGTCATCAAACATGTGCTTGGTGCATAGCCAGGTCTAGTCGAAGCAATAGTGAAAGGTTTATGCAGCGCCTTTACAAACAGAATCTATAGGCTTCCAAGTTAAATTAACCAGCATAGGAGGCAATTGCACGACTTATTGTCCTTAATTCATTTTAAACAGTTCAAGTACCTTCCAAGGGAAACACTAGAGTACTTACCGCAGCAGACATGGATTTCCACTTCCCACCCCCTGCTTTCCCAACCTTCAGCACAGCATCGAGTAGCTAGATTAGTTTCTAGTCCAGATAAAATGGCTTATCAAACTCTCACAACACATGGAACTAACATGGACACATAATATTAGGTAGCTGCTTACAACTGAAACAGCCTTCTCGTTGGGATGCTCTTCCTTGTAAGTCTTTCTGAACTCTTCACTGCAGTAATTCCATTGTATGCTTTCAGTGAGTCTTTACGAATATGAAAAGGAAAACCCTGCACATCAACCATTGGAGAAAGGATAGACTTACAGAAAAACAAAAAAGGCAGTAGCAGGCCTCTTCGGTTTGTTAGGATCTTTCTTGTCCAATTTTGTTTTCTTGGCCCATTTCAAGCGACTATTATCAGCCTTAACTGCTGCCTTTCGCTTTCCAACCTTTCTGAAAATGGAAAACATGAAGACATCAGCATTCACTAAAGAATGAAACAAGGATGTCCCTAAGACTTGCTAATCAATATTTCACGTTGAAGCTAACATTACAAAATCAGACGAGATATTGACAGATCACTTCCATAAATAGATCATGGTGTTAAAAAAATGGAGGAGATATTGGCTTGATTTATGGAAGTGATCTGTCAATACGAGAGGTGGCACTGAAAATAACCAAGTTATTCAGAAAACATCAAGGAATACAAAATTTAACAGACAGGATTAGTACCTCTCCTCAACTGGCTTTGATACTTCCAATTTGTCCTTCCTTGTTGACGCTTTTACCTTCGCAACCTTCATTGTCAATATAAAGATCCCTGACACAACACAATTCGATCAAAGACAAGACTATGCAGTACACCATTACCTAACTAGCAGATTAAGAAATGGAAATGATTTGAGTTTGGCAAAACTTCGATCATCACGATTGCAGTCAACGCAAGAGATGATTGTCATTGTTACCCAATTTATTCCTACACATGTTAAGATGTGTTTAGCGTGACATCTGAGTTTGGTTTTCAGTAGCTGTGATCACATAAGGTATTAATGTTGATTCTTGAAGCTGAATTAATGTTCATTCTTCGATGCATAAGCCACAAAGTACAATACTTTTGCCCTTTATTTTTTCCAAAAGAAAATTGATCATCTAAACACATCACATGTCAGCAGACCCTTTCTTTCTCTTTCCTTTCTTCTATTTTCTTTGCAAGTAGCGCATGGCAGCTTAAAATAATTAACTCCTATAACAACTGAGACAAGATACCCAAAAAAAGAGTCTAAAGTCATAACTTTGAAACTAAATAAACCCAAACTCGCTTAAAATAATTAACTCCTATAACAACTGAGACAAGATACCCAAAAAAAGAGTCTAAAGTCATAACTTTGAAACTAAATAAACCCAAACTCAAAGGAACGAACTTGGTACTCAGAAGCTTGAAAATTACCCATCAACGGGGAGGAAGAGAAAAGAAAAAACATTTGATATAGCCGAGGAATATCTTCACCATAGCGTGCCAATTTTGCAACTAAAATTTAATAAAACTATTAAACAGAGACCGGACGTACCTCTTTGATGGAAGAGAAGAGAGCGAACGGCAAAACAGAGCAAAAATAGCAAATCCAAAGACAGGGCAAAGCGATGATCGGGCCAAAGATGCCAAGAAGATATTTGTGGGAGGTCTATCAATTCGACACGTGGCAACGCTTCGGGGTGACTTTGGTGCGTGTTTGTTTTCGCCCACCCCTCCGGGATTTTCAACTTTTCACCTCAATTTATTAAGAAAAATAATATTTATAATTGTGAATATACAAATAACGTATAATCATTTTAAAAAAAATAAATTAATATAACATTTATATAAAAATAAATTAATTTTTTAATAATAAATTTTACTCTTTTTTAAAACGATTACACGATATTTACGTATTCTACGACTATATGTATCATTAATAATTTACTAAATCATTACAAACTTGCACGGTCCAAAAGGGAAGAAAATAAATTTAAAGCAATAGGATTGAAAAATAGAGTTATTTGCAAATCACATGCCACATGTAATGATCGAAAAATATATTAACAAGTCTATTTTTTGACAAGCTCAATACCATTGAATTGGATTCTACGATTATAATAAGAGTAATGATATATGTACTTATAATTTTATATATAATACTTATTTTATTAGTATTTTTTTTTAATTTAAATTTAATTTTATAATTTTATAATTTTTAATATATCAATAATTAATACATGAAAAAATATATATATTTTTTAAATACAGTTAACATTTCTTATTACCAATTTAGTTTCTTCGTGACTAGAATAAGCCCTACAAGGCTACCATTATTACAAATAAACAAGTAAAGTCGGAAGGAGCTATTGGATGGCTAGTTTTCAATTATGGGGTTTTTCTTTCTTTTTTTTTTGTCATTTTGTACCCAATGGACATAAGTAGATCATATATAAGATTTTGCTTTCAACTTATAGTTCACTAAAGGTTGGATTTATTATACTAACATAAACAATTACATCATTACAAGATTAGGTTTGGTACCAAACATAAGATATTTCCTTCATCAGAACATCCACTTACATAAAAAAAATGCCTTTCCTTTTTCCTTTTTTTTTTTTTTTTGGGTTCTCCCTTTAGAGATTTTGAGAATCTTAGATATCATATAATTATAGAGTTTAAATACTTATCTCTATTTTACTCAAGGATCCAAAAATTGATCTAAGAGCATCTTATTGGATTAGTCAAAATTAAGTGACAGTTTTGATGAATACAAGATAAATTTGACTTTTGACTATTTCATTTACATAAATTTTCACATTAGAATAGTTATTTTTTCATTATATAATAAAATAATAAGTTGAATTTGGTTTTAGTTATTCACATTAAATCTCCACATTAGATTATACATTTATTCATTATATGATAATGAATAATTAATAATTTCAAAAATATTTAATTTATTTAATTATTAATTTATTTAATTTTATAATATTTTACTATTCTACTTATTATATGTTAATTAATAATCATGTTCTTATTAAATTAATATATCATTAAGTCAAATTAATATATTAATTGTGATAAAATATGTGATAGAAAGAAAGGAAGAGAAAAATATTTAATAAAATATGTATTTGATGTATGTACAGTAACTTTTAAATTTGAAAAAACTTTTAAAAGTTACTGTAACTAAATTTTAAATATTTTGAATTTGACTAATTTAATGTGAGTATATTTTACTCTTTAATAACTAAATACTCATTGAATTTAACTTTTAATTAATCCAATGATAATGTTCTAAACACTTAAAGCTGATGTTTCTACACAGATTCCAAGGGAGAAAAAATTGTTAACGGACTAGTACAAGCAAAATTAGGAGCTGGACAAAGCATTCGTTTCGGAGTTTGAGTAAGAACTCTCGTGACATGTTTAGCACTATATTAGAGCTTGCAATTGGAATAACTATTCATGTATAATAATTATTCCACTTTTTTGGGCACTCCATTACTTGTGAAAATAATAATAAAATAGAGGAGTAAATAATTTGAGCGTGGGAAGTGACACCACCACTAATTTTGTCTATTTATTATGCAATTCACCTAAAGAGTGTCGCAGGTGATGTTTGGAAAATAAGATTAGATGAAAATTTTATAAATATTAGTAAGATAATTTGTGAATAGTAGTGAGATAGTTTATGTTTGAATAGAGAAATAATCTCATCTCATTTCATTTAATTATTATAACTTTTTTAAATTACTACATAAAATATAATAAATAATTCGATTTTTTCAAATTTTAAAATAATAATATTAAATAATAATATTATAACAATATTTTATTCAATTCATTTAAAATTATCTCATCTAATCTCATCATCCAAAGGAGTCCTTAATGTCTTATGAGATTTTAAGAAATATGATAGAAAAATTTGAATAAAAAATATTATAAAATTAAGTTATTATTATAATATAATTTTTATTTTGAGATTTGAAAATTTTTGAATTGTTTTTTGTTTGAAAAAAATTATAATGATTAGTTTGAAAGTATTTATATTTAAGAAGTGTTTGGAAAGAAAATGTGATGGAATGACATAGAATGGGATGAGATCAAAACTATTTTCAAACATCCCTTAAGTCAATATTTATTATCAATTTTTTATTCAATCCGAATTTAAGATTTTAAAATCTTTATATTTAAAATTTTTATCACATATAATTATATAAATAAAATTATAAATATATAAAATAATATTAGATACAATTTTAAAACGCAAAAACTCGAATACACCCTTTAAAAACATAAATTCTACCGTTAAAAAATAGTAAATTTAAAATTCATTCATTTATTTACAAAGATTACACGAGTTGCCCATCTTGATATTGTAGGTAGCATTATTTAAATATAAATAATATTTTTGATTTCTAAAATCTTTCGTTCAATGTTAGGTGCTGTTCAACAGTAATCGTCTCATTACGTAATTTTTTTTTAATTTTTTAATAATATAAAAAATATTAATATATTAATAATCACTTCATTAATTAATGAGTAAAAAGAAAAAAATTAAAAAGAAAAATTAAATCACTTTTTAATTAAGGGTATGTTTGGGTAGTGAGAATACTTGAGAAGTGTTGAGAATGTTTGTGAATAGTTATGAGTAGAGATTGGAATGAGTTTGTGGGTCTCATTGAGAGTATTTTGAGTTGTTTGGATGTGTGAAGTATGTTGAGTTATTGAATTTTAGATAGGTAGTTGAAAAATGTGTGGATCTCATAAAAATTATAGTGATTTTATTTTTAGTAATAAATATTATAGTGATTTTATTATAGTAATTTTTTAATATTAATAAATATTGTAGTGATTTTATTTTATTTTTATAAATAATAATGATAAATATTATAATGATTTTATTTTTAATTTATAAATAATAGTAATAAATATTATAGTGATTTTATTTTTTATTCATATATTATAGTGATTTTATTTTTTATTTATATATAATAGTGATAAATATTATAGTGATTTTATTTTTTATTATATATGATAGTGATTTTATTTTTTTATTTATATATTATATTGATTTTATTTTTTATTTATATATAATATTGATTTTATTTTTTATTTATATATTACAGTAATAAATATTATAGTGATTTTATTTTTTATTTATATATTATAGTGATTTTATTTTTTATTTATATATTATAGTGATTTTATTTTTTATTTATATATTATATTGATTTTATTTTTTATTTATATATAATATTGATTTTATTTTTTATTTATATATTATAGTGATTTTATTTTTTATTTATATATAATAGTGATAAATATTATAGTGATTTTATTTTTTATTTATATAGTATAGTGATAAATATTATAGTGATTTTTGGAAAGACTTTGATACATATTATAGTGATTTTATTTTTATTTATATATTATAGTGATTTTATAAATAGTGATTTTATTTTTTATTTATATATAATAATAAATATTATAGTAATTTTATTTTTTATTTATATAATATAGTGATAAATATTATAATAACTTTTAAAAAGATTTTGATACGGAGATAATTTATTACTTTTGATATATAGAATATTTTTAATAATACGAAAATATTTAAAAAATATTAAAATATGTTGGCTTCCTAAATTACGAGCGATTAAAATGAGAGATAAAATGTGCCGGGCTAGCATTATTCTTGTGCTGAACTGTTGCGTTTTCCAAAGAAAAGCTATGACCAGACCTACCCAAATAATCTAGCCTCGGGAGAAAGAGAACAAAAAAACCGTAGTATACACGTCTTGTCTTTTTACAGAGTCAGTAATTTAAACGGATGAAATGTGATCACTTCTCGGTCCGCGTTTATTGCAACTACAGCCTACATCGAAAGGCCGAAAGCAGGGGTAATAATATTCAGCGAATCTAGTTTTCTTCTCTCTCGTCTCCCTTTTGCTTTCTTCGGGCACAACTGCTTCATCTTCTTTGGACGTGCCTGTTCATTCAAGCTAGTGTTTTTTTTTTCTGTCCACTTTCTCAACGACCACCCTCCTTCTGATTTTTCATATTTTCATACGCTCTTCGGTTTTGTTTGATAGATTTAGGTTATATAAGATCTTTGTGAGAAGGCATGGGGAGGTTGTTTGTGGTGAATCTCGAGGGGAAGATCTATAGCTGCAAGCACTGCCGGACCCATCTTGCACTTTTTGAAGACATCGTTTCCAAGGTTGCTTTTGATCACTCGCCTTCTTTTAATTAGTTAAACGTCTCTAACTTGGGACATCGATGGAATTTGCATCGGGGTGTTGTTGATTTGCTTGGTTATACCTTTTTTCAATTTGTTTGTTTGCTCTTTGATGAATTTTGTACTTGCATTTATTTAAAGGCATGTTTATGTGATAATCAATACTGAATTGCATATGGTAGTATCGTTTTTTAATAAGTTAGTTTATCGATAATCTTTTTTTATTAGTAAGCTCTATTGATAGTACAAAAGATTTGTAGTATTTTTATCACTGTGGAGAACTAAGGTAAGAACTGAATAATGAGAAGAAAAAAAAACTATTTAGGTGTGTGATCATCATTCATAGCAGTATTTCGTTCATTATGGGTAGTAAGTAATTGGTAAATCTGCTTATTTGGTTGAGTATTGATCAGACTGTTGGAGTGTTTTGACCTCCAAAATTAGGGTTGATTCAGGGATTATGTCTTTTGATTGTAAATTTCGTTGTAATGTACATATATGTCTTGTTTTTAAGTACGCTCAAAAGCGAGCTTGATAAAGCTTCCCGAGTAATGTAATCTAGGATATTGTGATTAGAATTCTGATTGCTTGCATTCCCGATACAATATAGTTATTTGTGATCTAGAAGCTCAGGGGATCTATCTCTTTCTCTCTCTCTGTTTCTAATTTCTTCATAGCAGGTTGTTTTTTTAATTGTATTTCGGGTTTAAATGGATTCTAATGCTTCATTGTCGGATATCACGTCTTTACGTTCTGTATCTTAGGCCATGTTTGGAAAGTGAGATAATTTGAGAACATCTCATTTCATCTCGAAACTTCTCATAATTCATTCTCAAACATCACTCAAATACAAAACATTTCAATTTCAAATTTTTAAATTTTATACTTTTTCATCTAGTCATTACAACTTTTTGAAACTTCCAAACAAAACACAAAAGACAATACAACTTTTTCAATTTTTAAAATAAAAATAATATTCAAAAATAATATTCAAATAATTTTTTAACTTTATAATATTTATATTCAACTTTTTCTCTCCTTTCTCAAACCCATTAAACATTTTATATTCATCTCATCTCATCTCATCTCATTATCCAAACACGCCCTTAATGAGGTAAAATACCTATGAAAAAATCTCAATGGGGTGTGATGATAGTAACCATCCCCAACAGTATTAAAATTTGGGTATGTTTTTAAATTGAGAAGTGCATTTCTTGTATGTTTGTGTCTTCAACTTGTGTTTCTTAACCAATCAAAATGATTTTTAATCAGTTTCTAGTTGTATGAACTGCATGCATACAGAGGGAGCATAAACGACTTTCTCAAAACTTCAGGAATGTTTCTAATCAGGGAGAAGTATCTTTGTCATTTTTCCTTTTTGAGAAAAGCATCTATAACATTCTGACCATAATTGTGTCTTGCAAACTCACATAGATGCTTTTATGCTTAGATACACAAGTCCATGTGTATATGTGCACGAATATGCATCACCACAAGTAATACAATTGAACAGGACTAATTGGCGCCAGTTACTTTCCACATGTTAATTTCCACTGTCCAACAAATGTTGATTGAGAGTTCTATAATTAGCAGATGTTCTGATTACATGTTCTGCTTGTGTTGTTTTTATTCAGTCTTTCCAATGCAAGCATGGGAAAGCTTACCTCTTCAAGAAGGTGTAAGTTTCCTTTAATTTTGGACATATCATCATCATACAATAACACCAAGTAATCTGCCTATAGCTATCTTTGAATTGGACCAAAAACTCTAAAACTTGCCAATGCCAGAAATTTCAAGTTACAAATATTGTACTGACCGACCAAGAAAATGCTGTGCTATTGAAACATACTACTGTTTTGTGCTTCAAGAGACATGAACAAGATCAAGTTTGTACATATCATGCTCATTCTGGAACTGTCTGAAGATATACATTTTCTCAGTTGCCTTTACGCTTTACTTATCATATATGCTTAATGAACTTGGTTTGTTTTCTGTAAAAAAGTTGTTTTTCTTTACTTGCACCTATGTTTTTTGTATCATTTTCGATCTTTAGATGATCTGAGTAAATGCGATATTCCTGGAGGAGATGATTAATATGGCCAGCCCCACTCACATGCTTATTAGAAATCATAATAATTGATGCGTTTTCTTTTTGGTTTCATTCTCATCTCCTATTCTTGACAGAGTGAATGTGTCTGTTGGTGAAAAAGAGGAGAGAATGATGATGACTGGGTTGCACATTGTTGCAGACATATTTTGTGTTGGATGTGGATCGATAGTAGGGTGGAAATATGTAAGATTTAGAGGCAGCGACTTACAAAATTTCTAGTCTATATTTGTTCTGTGATAGCTGTTTTGATGGGTTTGGTTTTTGTTTCCTTTTTTCTTTTTCAGGAGACTGCCCACGAAAAGAGCCAGAAGTACAAGGAAGGAAAATCTGTGCTTGAGCGGTCAGTAGATATTTGGAGAAAGAAAATTCTGATTTTATATATTATTATTATTATTATGGGTTAATGATGGTTGTAGAGTTCATTATTTTTGAGCAGGTACAAGGTATCAGGTCCTGATGGAAGCAATTACTGGGTAAGCCATGGAGCACATATTGGTGGCAGTGATTCAGATGATGCTTGACAACTCCATTTTCAATTGTACATTCTTTAAATCCCCAGTGTTCTTATTTGATATTTCAACTCATGTGAAATGCGAACTTGTAATTCCTAATTTCGGATGCTGGCCCAACTGTCAGTAATGGAAGTATTTCCTTTTAAAAAAAATTAATGAAAAGTATTTGTTGTTGATTCCAATAATTTTGTTGTTCTTCGGGCATCCGATGAATACCGTGTTACTTTTTGAATTGGTCAGTTGCTATTCAACTCCCAATGTCGAGTTGAGTGTAGCTGCTGCCCTGTAGTTGTCTTCTCATACGAACCTTGTTATCTATTCTTTATGAACTCACACCAGTAATACTAAAGTCTCGTTGTTTTTATAATTTTTTTCAACTCATTTTATCTTATCTAATTATTATAACTTTCTTAAGTTCATATAAAATAAAATAAATATTTTAATATTTTAAAATAAAAATAATATTAAAAAAATGAAGGTTTAATTTAAAAATAATATTTTTAAATGAAGGTTTAATATTAAAAATAATTTAATATTAAACCTTCATTTGTTTTTTCAATTTATTTCAATTATTTCATTTCATCTAATTATTACAATTATTTTAAATTTTTATAAAATAAAATAAACAATTTAATTTTTTTCAACTCATTTTATCTTATCTAATTATTATAACTTTCTTGAGTTCATATAAAATAAAATAAATAATTTAATATTTTAAAATTTTAAAATAAAAATAATATTAAAAAATGAAGGTTTAATTTAAAAATAATATTTTTAAATGAAGGTTTAATGTTAAAAATAATTTAATATTAAACCTTCATTTGTTTTTTCAATTTATTTCAATTATTTCATTTCATCTAATTATTGCAATTATTTTAAATTTTTATAAAATAAAATAAACAATTTAATTTTTTTATAATTTAAAATAAAATTAATATTAAAAAAATATATTTTAATAATATTTTATTTAACTTTTAACATTAATTTCAATTCATCCCATATACAAAAACAAACAAGGCCTTAGATTGCTGCCACTTTTAATCGGTTCTTAAGGTACCTCGTGACGTAAGCTTGTTGATGTCCTATAAATGACTTCATTTCACTTCTTACATTGGTTGAGAGACGTTGAGTTGATATCTCTGATTTAGACTGAAATTTTGTCATATGAAACTGCCATTCAATTGGCAGACTTTAAACTCCTTGTACATTGAAGAACCAAAAGTTTAATTTAATAATTCAATGGAAATCTTAAGTTATGTAGCCTATATTCTAAAAAGAATAATCAATGGTACAATTAAAATCTCATTAAAATTTTATAAATAGTAAAAACTTCTCATTTTTAAATAATGTAGAATCTCATACACCAATTACTCTGATCCTTATTATATGGGATGTCACAATCTCCCCCGCTTAAATTCTCAAAATCCTTGTTGGGTCAATCCATCGTAGGTGGCATAGCTCAAGTCCCACATTTTTTTGTTGGAATAGGCTCTGATACCATTTGTAATGCCCCAATATAAAACTTATACCACATAACCTATACTTCAAAAGGATTAGTTAATAATACAATTGAAACTCATTAGAACCTTATAAAGAACAAGAATTTCTCATTCCCAAACAATATAAAATTTCATACACCACTTACCCATATCCTTATCATATGAGATGGCACATTCAATCTACTGGAACTCTTTTTTTCCTGTGTATTAATCAAGAGTTAAATATATTGCAGTGCCAAATATATGCAAACGTCGGGTTGTATAAAAAAAAATCCACTTCATTTTATCAGACAAGCGAAACACAGGCAAACATGTTGCTTAAACCACGATTAAAATCTGTACTTCATCATTGGAAATGGGCGATGGATCAATTAAAATAAATCACCCGACTAAGTAATAATGAAATTGCACTTTCTAGCTCCCAATATGGTGAACATACAACTCCAGCAGTTAAACCCGAGCTTGCATCCTGTACCATACATCTCTTACTTGAGATGAAACTCGAGGGAGTGCCCTTTCCCAAAGAATCAAAATCATCCAACTGAAAAAACCATTCGCTTGGAAAGCTCTGCACCCACAACCTTCATGTATCTGTGCAACCGAGATTGCAACCGAGATTCCAAGTAACCCCCTCTCGTCGCACCATAAGCTTCTTGTATATCCTTCAGGTAAAAAAAAAAAAAAAATACAATATCCAAGTGAGTAAATGCATGAAGAACTTGAAAAAGAGTTCAGCTGGATGGTAATCCCTTGCATTGGACGCAGGTTTAGCTCTATATAACTATATCATGCCAGTGTACGAGCGGCCTTCTGTTGGTGGTAGCAAGTGATCTGAACCTACAGAGGAACACTAGAAACCAGCAACATTGCTAACAATCAGATAACCATATTCAGTTAGATGCAGAGCCAGGACTCCATCTTTGGGTGGCTGACCTATTATTTTAATAATTAATGTTTTCTACATAATCAATATTTTGCTATATAGAGAAATTAATAAAAAATCTAAAATGTAATTCATGAGTTTCCTATAGCCTCATCCGTGGAGGAATTGAGATGGACGTGTGCCATCTGCCCTTAGAATAATAAGATGGTCCGGAGTCATCAGTGCACCAGGAAATGCTTACACATACCTTGTATCTCAAGCGAGATCCCTCCACTTCAATTAAAATATCACTGATGTCACCATCTTCTCTTTCAATAGAAGCGACATCACTGCTTTCTAAGCATGGTTCATCATCGGAGCTTCCATATTCAGGGTCAATCATTTCTACCCCAAGATCATTCGAGTCTTGGTGAATGTCATATCGTTGCATTTCTATGAAATCTTCAGAAACATGAGGTGGCGAGGACTCTCCATTCTTTAAAGTTGCAAAATCTGATAAGACTACATATGGCTTTCTGTCAAGCAAAGGCCTTGCAACATTAAAGGGAATCCACCTGGAGACAAGATTTCAGCTTGTCAGCTCAATCTGAAACTTTGAATGCAACAGAGGCAAAGCAGAAAGTGAGCAGGACCCACGTGGTGCAGGAAGGCATCCGACATCTGGATGTCTGAAAGGAAAACTTTAATCCTCATCTTTTTTTATATGTTTTAAATGATCTAGTGTAACCATGTTATCTGTTCTCTAGGTAAATAGGCATTATAACAAGTTTCCAGGGATTATGGAGATAATGGAGAATGAACCCTGGTTTTCCTCAGAGTGCTAGCAATTTGGAAAGAAAAATTCTATACATAAGCTTCACACTCCTGCACACCACTTAAAAATATGTGAATGTATTTTTTTACCCTCATGTTTCATATTTCATGAAACACGAGGATAAATGAGTAAAATCATATATTTTTTAAATGGTGTGTAGAGTGTGGGGGTGACCAGCATTCCGGTACAGACCTTAGTAAGATAAAAAAGAATAGGGTATTCAAAAAGTTGATAGATACAGAACTTACTGGTAACGAAGAGGACAGAGAAGCTCAGACGGGTGATACGCTGCTTTATATCTCATCTTGCTGCAGGAATGAATATAATACCCAAGATAGTAATACTGAAGAGTAGGGCAATGGACTTGATTCTCTCTCACCCAACCTATTTCTTGCAGGGCTGTGTACTTCCCTAGTGATAGGGAGGCAAAGTCTGGGTCCCAGAACAAGTATTTACTTGACAAACATCTGGGAAGGATATCTATTACACCAACTGCAACTAGCCTACCATCAATCACATACTGCTGATGAAAAGAACCAAAGCCACATTGAGGAACAGTACCGTCACCAGTTGGTGGAACAAATACTAACGGAGTGTCTACCAAAAAATTGCAGTATGAGCTTTCAGTAACACGATCTGGTGAATCCTTATGCACTTTAATCTGATATTTTCTGTATAAAGCAAATTCTTGAGGATCAAAGCAGGACCTTTTCAAATAGATCTCGAGCCTCCGTCCTTTCCCCTGAGGTTGTTCAGAGTTCTTCAAGCATTGCTTTTTAGATGCATGACCTGCTGCAGATTTTGAAACCGCTTGAGTTTGAACACTATTATTAGATGACAGTTGGCTTCCAGGAGAATAAAAGTTTATATGTCCATTGCAAGCCCTGATTAATAGATTTGAAGTTTTTATTGGTTGACTCAAAGAACTTGCCAGTTTTTCTGCAATAACATTTGGAGACAACTCATTTTCTTCTGCAGAATGTCTTGATTGTCTTAACTCGTGGTTATCACATGATTGTGCCCGCCTTATAGCAGCTGCTATTTGGAATGAAATATTGCTAGAGTAAAGCAGATCTTCTGATCCTTCAACTAGTATCTTCCGTTTGGCTGGTAAAACTTTTTTGACAGATGATTTTGGTAATTGGATGTCGTATATAAATTCGCCACTTTCCTTGCATAGGCGTACTGCATTGTCAATTTGATCGGACAAATAATGCAATACTTGTTCTGCTCCATTATTCGTTCCATTGTTACTGGGCAAGGATTCCTTTGTGAACGAGCTAGAAACTTCATTACCAGCAAGGCTGGATATATCATCCTTAGAAGTATTTATTGGCTCAACTGGTTTCATAATATCCAATGTGCCATCTAAGAACCTAGACACATAAAGCTGTCAGTACCCTTTATGGAACAAAATTCAGACCAAAGGTAATCGGTGCATAGAAACAATAACTAACTAGCAACATCGAGCAAAGTAGTCAGCTGATATTGATGGTGGACGTCATCAGCTAGGCCACAATCTATAAAAATCCGTAAGAAGACCCAGATAGAAAAGAAATCCCATCAATATGGGCAATAAGTGAGAAGATATTCAACAAATTTATAGGGGGCAAAACCATCAGATATCCAAAAAAATAATAGGGGAAGAAACACAAGCAATATGAGATCATTTTAACTTCCAATGTTAGATTGTCTGATAAAGGACAAAATACACCCCTTTCAACTCTTTACATTCATGATACTTGGCAACCAGGGTAGCTCAAATTTTCTAGGGAAGTTATATGGAAGTAAAGACAAGATATTCAATTAAAGCAAAACATAAAAGAGGTCCTACATAGTAAAATATAAGCTAATAAGGGAAATTGAGTTGCAACTGACTTAAAATTCAAAAGCTTAGCTAACCTTTGCATTCGTCTAGACACTCGAAGTTGTTCCTTATAAGGAATAAAATCAGCTGCCCTTAGACGAATAGTATAAGCAGGGCAGCATGTCGTTTCCATCTCAGGTTTGTAGACAAAGAAGCCAGATCTCCTCCAACCTCGGTCAAGAAGATCTACCAAAAGACCATTAGATTTACGAAAAGGGCAGTCAACATATAGTTCTAACCAGCAAAAGTGCTGAAATCCTAAAATATAAATTAATAAACATCTTTTTTATGGTTGTAAAGCACTGAAAACTACCAAATCAGAAAACAAGAGAGAAGTGAAATTCTTTAATATGCATTGCAATGTCACAATATGCATCCGTACACTCTTGAGATGCACTTGTAGCAATATCATTACTCACGCTAAATGTCCAACTTAATTAGGGCATGGACGGCACAATAAGTTATCATAAAAAAGATCTAACCTTTTTTTCATAGGTAAGATAAGATTTTATTTGATCAAGTAAATAGGCAAAGCCCAAGTACGCAGGAAGTATACATGGAAAAACCCTAAATCTAACCTTTCCTTTGATAGGTTGTCACTCCTACTTAGCGTCTTTCTTGTATACATCCTGTTTACGCAGGCTATGCTTATTGACTTCATCAATAAAATCCTTGATTACTTATTAAAAAAAAAATCTAACCTTTAACATAGCAAAACAAACTAAATTTTTTCTCTAGGACCTATTTATTCTCAGTCTCTTTCAAAGATATGCGAAGGCCCTCAATAGCATCACTAGGCCCTCTGGGGATTGAGGCAAAGACTTGGCAGTGGACAGCAACAACGCGCCACCACAAATTTTCTGTTGGTAACAATGATGACTTGCGACCTTTTCTGACATAAAATTCAATTGACTAAGATGGTATTAAACGCATTCTGAAGCTCTACGCATCCGAGTGCAAATAACAAGTGTTTGTTTTTTCAAAATGGAGCAAGAAGCCATATTCACCAACCTTGATAATCATCAACAGTAATGCTATGTGCCCATAAACCTGCAAAACAGTAGAAAAGAAAGAAAGAAAGCGAAATTATAAATGTTTTGCCTTATTTACATTTCTTTTAGACACAGAATGAAGATAGAAACACGCAAGGTTGTTCACATGTGCGTGCACTCACCCGCTTGTATGTTTGTGTGTGTGGGTGCAACAGCTATTTTATTTGGTTTTCAAAATCCTATTGGGAAACTCAAGCCATGAAATAATAACAAAAAGTTTCTTTGTATCTATATGCACGAGTCACTGCCTACGCTGGAAATTTCCTGACAACATACGTATCACCCATGTGATACCCCATATGATAAGGATAATAGTAGATGGTATATAAGATTCCATATTACTTGGGAATGAGAAGTTCTCACTCTTTATAATATTCCAATGGGGCTCTAATAGTATCATTGACTAGTCCTTTTCGAGTATAGGCCACGTGGTTTGTGCCTTCTATTGGAGTTTTACAAATAGTATCAAAGTCTATCCCAACCATAAATGTGGAACTTAAGCCGTGCCGCCTACGATGGACTAGCCAGACAAGGACATCCGGAATTTAAGGGAGGGGGGGAGATTGTGATACCCCGTATGATAAGGATAAGGGTAGGTGGTGCATGAGATCTCATAGTGCTTAAGAATGAGAAGTTATTGCTTTTTATAATATTCCAATGGAGCTCCAATTGTATCAGTGCCTAGTCCTTTTGGAGTATAGACCATATGGTTTGGGCCTTATAGCCCATCTAGTCTCTTCCACTGATCCATCAAATAATGCTAACAGACAATGTTAAAGGAGTTAAGAACGTTTACAAAGCTCCATTATTTATTGTGGATTCGCAAATTCTCACAGCTGCCCTCACTGCTCAACCCTCAGAGTTTAGCAAAATTAACACATGAATCTCACCTCGGAAGTATCCAAGTATTTACGCATAGAAATGAACTACTAATTCCTCCAAAACCCAGCAGAACGCACTATTTCTCAATACTTATCAACGAATTAAAATACAAAAGAAAAATCAACCCCGGGCAAACTCAAACAACTCAATAAAAAATGGTAGATTTTAAGCAAACGTTTTGTTCAATCACAACCAATTCACAAGCTAACAACTGAGCAAACGTATACGTCTGTTCTTCAAGAAGAACATCAATTGAGAAAGAATGACGGACCGTGAGTGATGCTGGAGCGATTGGGGGATCTGCAATAGCCGCAAGAGCTCTTGCGCCTACCGCAGTCTGTCACTACGCTTTCCCCTCTGCTATTGCTATTCGTATCGCCGCTACCACTGCTGCTACTGCTTCCGTCTCTCCGCATCTTCCCCGCCATTAAACGACCTCGTTAAACACCCCCAGACCCTTCGTTTCTCTGAAAATTACTCTCAGCTGTAAAAAAAGAAAATAATAATAATAATAATCTAGGAATCGATCTCTTTGCTGAAGATCGAAGCTCTCATTGATCGTTTTGCGTATCTGTGAACAGTAAATGCTCCCCGAAGAAGTATAAAGAATAAACGTAGAATGAATCGCAAGTTGCATTAAAAAGAAAAAAGAAAAAAGCAAAAAGAAAAAAAATGGAATAATCATAGCCGTCTGATATATAAGATGCTGATCACAACCTCTCTCTCTCTCCCTGGCTTGGTGCTTGTGTTTGTTTTGCGTGCGGATGAATGAAAGTTGCAGTAACAGAAGACACCATTCTTTTTATTTATATTTTTGTTTTATAGAATTTGTAAAAAAAGTTATCCTACACATAAACTTCATATTTTGCATATTAGTTAAGTGGTGTGCAAGAGTGAAGTTTATGTATAGTATTTTTCTTGTAAAAAATGTTGTATCTTTGTATTTTTTTTTCTATGAATATATCAATTGATAGGGTTTGGAGATGATAATTTGATTTTCTAAAATTCATCGTGATTTTATTAGCACTTATCGAAATAGTTTAATTATTTTATGAAAATTATCATGTCCGAATATAGCATTAAAATTAGGGTTTTGCAGATTACCCGAAAACCCGTTGGACCCGTTTAAAATGACTTGAACCGACCCGGCTTTTATCTGGTCGTTATCTAGTCGTTATCTGATCGGTTTCCAACCCGACTAATTACGCAGGTTGTTTACATTAGTGTCAACCTGTCTGAATATAAATACAAACTTATCAAACCCTAGCCACCCCCAACTCCAAGTCCCGAGCGAAAAACCTTTCCCTTATCTCTCATGTTTGTGGAGTGAAGAATCACAGCGAAAATAAGTCACGAGGCAACAACGGTGGGATTGAAGGGGAAGAAGAATGGAGCCACATTCGTGATTGACTACACGAAGCCAGTTGAGGAAAAGATCATGGATCTTGCCTCACTTGAGAAGTTCCTCCAGGGATCAAGGTCGGAGGCAAGGCTGGCGCTCTCTGTGAATCCATCACCGTCGTTCGCGAAAATAGCAAAATCTCTATCACCTCTGACAGCAACTTCTCTCAAAGGTATCTCAAGTACTTGAAGAAGCACAATGTGAGGGACTAGCATCGGGTGATTGCTTCCAACAAGGACAAGAATGTTTACTTTAACATGGTCAAGAATGAGGGCGACGAGAAATAATGAATATCTACTATTCTTGTTTGCTACTACCGCTTCTGCAAACGACTGCATCCGAATGACTTCTGTAAAATTTGCTCTTTTCATTTTTTGTTTTTTGGGATTTTTTCTTGAGATTAATAAGAATCTCAGATCAATGGAGATTGATATTGTAATTTGAAGCTTAGATCTTAGATAAATTGATGTCCAGAAAGTTAGGTATTTTTTTGTTTGGTAAAGGTCGGGTCATACGGGTTCGACCCGAGTCTATTTTAATAGGGTCAAGTTGATTAAGTCTGGCGCCATAAATAGAGCGGGTCGGGTCGGATTGAATGTAAACTTGGTTGTGACGGGCCGAGTTTCAGCCCTAATTAAAATCAAGTTAAAACAAAGTTTTAGAAATATAAAGTAAAATCATGAATTGAGGTATTTAGGTCATGTGTGGGCAACTAAAAACCATGAGATGTTTTCTGGTTTCATCTCATTTAAATCCCAAGCATATAAACATAAAATTCATCTTACTCAAATTCTTAAAAATATAAAAAAAAAAAAAAAACACACACACACACAAAACTATTTATTAAATTATATTTTCTCATTTTCATCCCATTTTCTCATTTATATCCCATAACGAATTATATTGAAAATCTATATTTTGTAGTAACAATATATATTTTTCTAAAATAAAATAATTATTTCCGCTTGGTGGTCACATTCAGAGAATGATGCCGATGGTGGCATTGACTACTCAGAATGGTTCTAATAATTGGGCATTTCTTTTTCTGAGCCAGCATGTGATAGTTCAATTATTTTGTATAGAAAAAGGCTTCGTCCACCGTCAACATTATGATTGCCCCACCGTCTCATCCTACTAAAAACATTTTGCTGTTACAGTTCAAAATGAATTTGTGGTTTTATTGTCGCGTTAAATTAAAAACTCTGCCATTTTCAAATTTATGTAATTATCTATTATAAAATCAAATTAGTTATAAAATGTTATCAAATATAGAAGTTTTGTGTCTTTAAAAATATCCGTTAAAAAAAATGATAGGCTTTGAAACTTTGGAAGAGTATGATAAGCCCACCCAAATGCTCAACCTCAAAACGTTGCCTTTAAGCTTCAATAAAGTGATAAAAACCACGCGATGCGAGATGTAACATAGGTCCGTCCGTCTCCCTCTAGTTTCTCCGTTTCGGTCTCCAGTCCCCATATATTTACCATTACATGCAACTCACCCACCCCTCCTTCTCTCTCTACTGTGAGATCCCGATCCCGATCTCTCTCTCTCTCTCTCTCTCTCTCTCTCTCTCTCTATATATATGTCTTCGGCTTCGTTCAGCTGCATTGGCGATTCCTTCGATCTCTATCTCCTATAGGCTTCATCTTTGCTTTGCTACGATGGCGGCATTCTCGAGCTGTAGCTATTCTCTCTCTCAAGCTTTCAAAATTTTCTGCAAGCCCCTGGCATTGGATGAGGTCAAAGTTCTGATTCTAAGTATGACTTGCGAAATGTGGTAGATTATGCTTCCGTCTCAGATCCAGATTGTTGTTGATTGTGGATCGGAGAAAGAAGGATGATGAGCAAAACGGTGCGTCTGGTGTTTTAGAAATTGTTGCGGTGGTTAGAGACTTGATAAGCTAAAATACGTTTTCTGTCAGCGCTTTGAGGCTTTCTTTACTTTGGTCTGATTTTGTTTGGTTTCTATTATTGGGGTTGTGAGCTAGGTATTGGAGATGAATCGGAGTTTTAGGTCTCAGGATTCGCAAATGCAAGCTACGATAAGGCAGAGGCAGCAGCAGTTGGCTCTGAGGGCTTCAATGATGAAGGAGAAGGAAGAAGAACTCGCCTTGTTCCTTGAGATGAAGAAGTGCGAGAAAGAACGGGATGATCTTCTTCTAGACAACTCGGAAGAGTTCGATGCGCCATTAGGTACGTATTTCTTCAAGCGATGTTGGGGAATTTTGTGCTTCTGAGGGCTTAAATAGTGCACCATGTAGAATTAGTGTTGTAACTTCGATGTTATTCATAGAATGTAGAATTACAGAATATATATATATATATATAAATATATATATATCTTGCTAATGGATCTCTACAGGGTTTCTATCCTTCTCCTATTCTGCTGATAACGGGGTTCTGTTTTTGCTTCATTTGTACGAAATCTTGCTGAGTTCAGATAGAGCGATTGGTCTTGATGATTAACATTGTGTTTGTTCGAATTGCAGGATCAAAACCCGGAACTTCTCCCATATTTAATATTTCAACATCGACTACTGCACCAGCCCGCAAGACCGGTGCTGATGATTTCCTCAATTCTGACAATGATAAAAATGACTATGACTGGTAATGCGGGCATTTCCTTTTATATTTGTATTGTAACTTCTACTATTTTTTTAAAAGTGCTACAACTACAAAAAGATTTTACAAAAGTACATAGCTTCATATAATACGCTAGATCTACTTTGCAATAAAAGTAGCTTTACAATCTAAGGTATCATCATGTCAGAGTTAAATTTGTAGGATATCTTTGTGGCTAAAGCATCTCTCTCTCTTTTTTTATCGGTAAACATATTTGGAGATTTAACTAATTTGAATTGGGTTTGTCGTTTTCTCATGTTATTATCATCATTAGCACAGATGTAATTCAGAGTGAAATCAATTTATTACAAGTCTTGCTTATGCAAATGAATTTATCAGAAGTATTGCTTATGCAAATGAAACTGTCTCTGGTCCTTCAACGAGTGAATTTATCAGATTCAGGTTATTTTTTTCACGGATGTGTAACAAGGTTCGAGTTAAGTGTTAAATAAGTCGGTCCTAATAGAATTTTATTCTATTTGCAGGCTTCTAACCCCTCCTGGTACACCTCTTTTTCCTTCTTTGGAGGTGGAATCACAAAAGACCAAGAAGAGTCAGCTTGGTACCCCAAAGGCTCGCCCCACTGTGCTGAAATCTAGGGTAAGCAGCATTTACAATTTTATAGGTTTTGCTAAAACTTCCATCCTTAGTAATTGATGGTTGGTTGAGGTTCAGAATTTCACTTATGCATTCGTCAGACCACTCTACTTTTTTGAAGCAATTAATATATTACAGGTCTGACAGGGTGGTATTGCGATTGCTTGCATTTAAATTGTCACCTTTCTTAACATGACTATAATAAATAACACGTTTTAGAAGTACGATCAATTTTTTGCTCTTGTATATGTCCCGTATACTTAGGCTTTTGCCTATTCTCTTGACCAATAAATCTTGTTTACTGATAAAAAAAAACGAAGTACAAAGCAATTTTAAGACTTTTCTTTCCATTGAAGTTCAAGATTGTCTTTCCCCCCCCCCCCCCCAAAAAAAAAAATCTCAAATCTATATTAGTCTTTTGAAATTCCATGGTCATGAGGAAATTTTAATGGCGGTCCGCTATTTAGTATATTGGGGGTACCATTATGCTTGCATTCATGACCCAAGTCATTCCTATGTTTGTGTTATAGTTAGCAAGCCTACAGCCAGAGCCTGCTACAAGGAGCAACTTAGTATCTAAACAAGCAGCTTCCTCCCTTGGATTGAACACTTCAAGTGCGGGGACTCGCAGGCCTTCATCATCAGGGGGTCCAGGATCAAGACCTGCCACACCAACTGGGCGCCCCACGTTGACCATGGGATCTAAACCTTCAAGACCCTCAACACCTACATCAAGGGCGACCTTGCCTTCAACTAAGCCCATAGTTCCTGCAGTTAAGCCCATAGTACCAGCAAGATCCTCTACACCTTTATCTAGGTCTACAGCAAGGCCTTCAACTCCAACTGCTAGACCCACTTTACCTTCATCCACTTCCACATCTAGGGCCGCAACACCTACCAGGCGACCATCCACATCATCGAGTGCTCCTAGTATTTCTGCTTCACTAACTAAGTCGTCTTCTTCAGTTTCAAAGCCAGCTCCAATGACATCAAGAAATCCCGTGCCATCACGTGGCACTTCCCCAACGGTAAAGTCCAGACCATGGAAACCCTCAGAGATGCCTGGTTTCTCACTTGATGCTCCACCAAATTTAAGGACATCAGTTCCTGAAAGGCCACTATCAGCCCCAAGGGGTAGGCCTGGACAACCAAGTTCTCGATCTTCCTCCATCGAGCCTGGTTCTAATGGAAGACCAAGAAGGCAATCATGCTCTCCTTCAAGAGGACGAGGGCCCATTGGCATGCTTCATGCCAGTGGTAGTTCTGTTCCAACTGTAAGTTGTGGGTATTCTAAAGTCAATGACAATGTGAGCCCAGTCTTAATTGGAACAAAAATGGTTGAAAGGGTAATAAACACGCGGAAACTGGCACCACCAAAGCTAGATGACAAACAATCTCCTCACGGTAATCTCTCAGGGAAGTCATCCTCATCCCCAGACGGTTCGGGCTTTGGAAGGACGCTCTCAAAGAAATCCCTAGATATGGCTATAAAGCATATGGTATGTATAAGTTCCGCAGATTATGATAACTCTGGCATGTCATGCTCATCCCTGTTTCATGTCAAGACGAGGCATATTTACTCTACTTTAAAGACTCAGCACTTGTTTCCTTCTCATTTTCAAACTCAATTTTCTGATTCAAGTTTCCCTCAAGCAGGATATAAGGCGGAGCATTCCAGGGAACTTACGGCCACTGATGACAAATATTCCAGCGTCGTCTATGTACAGTGTAAGGTCCGGGCCTGCAGGAAGTAGAGCTATTAGTGTTTCAGACTCTCCTCTTGCCACGAGCAGCAATGGTAGTTCTGAAGTTAGTGTGAACAATAATGGCCTATGTTATGATGGGATTGAACTAGAAGATGATAATGGCAGCGACAGAGCTGGTCGGTCAGCTGCTAATATGCTTGGCAGGTGACTGTTCTGAGGCCTATTATCCTGATATATTAATTACTGCATTGTAGTTTTCCTATATTTTCATTTTGAATCTGAATCACCCCAACAGCTAAAGAGAATCCACTTCCCATAATGAAGTGACCGAAGTCTTGCTTCTGTGAGACATTTAAATGAGGATTTGAGATCATGTAATTCATGGTTGTTCAATTAGGGAAACTAGTTATGTATGAACAGCCCTGCCCATTTTTCTACACGTTTTCGTGGTGTTCACTTGCTTTAAAAGCTTTGACCCTTGTAATCGAAAACTAGAATCAGATTACTTCCCCTCTCCCTCGACTCCCTGATTCAAGATCACGAATCAGCTGGCGAACAATTTAATTCTATTCTTTTCTATTCTTATGCTTTCGTCAGAGTCAAACATCCGCGGTAAACGAAGCAGCATGCTTACACTGCCGTGTTTCCAATCATATGTATTTCATAGTGTTATATGTATTTCATCAATCCTTTCTTTGTGTGTGCAAGCTTTTTTATTCCTCTTAATAGTAGTAATAATAAAAACAAAGGAAAATGTGGCATGCATCCCTATTATTTATTTATTTTTTTTAAAAGGAGCATTTAAGCTTATAAAACGTGATTTTGTTTTTGATCTGTCTAAATCGAAAGTTAAAAACTTGGATTTCAAATGTTCACTTTTTGAAAACTGGGGTCCCAAAATCCATGAGTTCCAAATCACCGGTGGGCTTGCATATCTTCCCACCAAATAATACAACAATTTAATAATGAAAAAAAAAAAAAAAAACCTCCTGCTTATCATGGAATTCCAATTGCCTTTTCAGATTAAATAAGCTATAGAATATATCAATCTATCAATCCGGTATGGTACACCGAAGTTCCGATTAACTGCCAAGAGATTTAACAGAATATTTCTATCTTCTAAATTTAAAAGTTGGATCGCATAAATTAACCCCACCTAAAAGTTTTTGAGCTTGCTCTCAGTGAAAGGAACGGAAAGGATTGGGACTGCCATACCATGCATGGATACGATTTCGGAGTCACAGATTCAGTAGATGGACCACATGTAGGCGTATCACTAGCAAATTTCAAAAGCCATTAAACTGCCTTCACCAAACCTTCCTGACTCCTGTGCGACCATTCTAATGTCACAAACACGTCTCAGATTGCGATACTCACTTTTACCAGGGCCACCAAGCTTAAGTTCAAAGCAAGTTGCAATCAGTACTTGGAATTTCAATAGTCAATGAACTGGGAATGAAAAATTCGGCTTTCAGGTAGGTGAATATTTAAGGTGGTGACAACATGGAGTAGAGCCAGAGGCCCCAAGAACATGTCCAGAGTGAATGGAGTTAGACGAAACATGAAATGGTTTGTCCATGTACCAATCTTGAAAATTATCGGCAGGGGGCTTGAAACCAAAAAGTAAAATGGAATAATAAATTCTAGGTCATAGACCTGCCTAATTGACATGAGTTTTATACATTAGAAAAAACAAAAAAACACAAAATAACTATTCGCACCATCAAATATATCCAAGTGATGATATTCAAAGGTCTAAACTTCACACAATCTAACAGCGTAACCTCTTAACAGTGAAACATACTCGGGTTCAAAATCTGGCTTGATGCAACAAGAAACTATCAAGCAGCAACAACAACGTTGGGAGTCACGACAACTGCGGCCTTGGGAGGAGCAGCTGAAACACTTGCACCACTAATTTTAACATCCTTTGCAGGAGCTGGTACTGGTGGTGAAGGCTTCAAGTGGGGAAGCGTGTTGTACTTTAGTTTTAAAATTATTTGGCGCATCCTTGAAAGGTCCGTTGGCTTTCCAGGCTTGGGACCTTGGACAACGACTATGGAAGGTTTTTTGTCCTGATCTTTCTTCCCTCTTTTTTTTTTTTTTTCTCTTTTCTCTATAGTTGGCACTTCATTAGGAATGAGCTCTGCATTCTGCAATTGCCTTCCAGTTCCAGTAGCTCTTATCAAACTCAGCATGGAACTTCTTCCGATTGGCCAGAAATAACTGAGGCAAAAGAAGATATGAGATACAATTCATGAAAAATAACAGGGGACACCTGCAAGTTCACAGACTGTCTATTAGGTGCCCCTAAAAAATAACAGATTGAAAGTGTAAAAGAATTAATTAAAGACCTCCATAAAAGGACAAAGTGGCCATCTCATATATATATATATATATATATATGTATATGTACATATAATGGCTACCTAGTAACTAATACGAGTTACTTGCGGTGTGATGTAACACAGCCATCATAAACCACCCACACGTCTCTCTGTTTATCACTCTCTCATCAGTCTTCTTAAAACATAACAAACAACGTTATAGTAAAGGTAACAGTCCTACACATAACTCAATCAAACCAAGATCATCTGCATCATTTTATGGCAATGAATTACTTTTAAACAAAATGACTGTTTTACAAAAACGCTTCATTTAAATTAACCAAGTGTAATGAATTTTCAAATCAATCAGACCCAACATTTATTTCTATTGAAACTCCATTAGCTCCCCCCATATCTTGCTGTCATTCGTGAGGTGGAAGTAACAAGTGTAGGATCTCGTGACTTGTGAGCACATGAATAGCTCTCAAGAAAAATATAAATTTACCTTGTCCAGTGCCTTTGTTGTTTTCACAGGAAATTGTCCTCCTCCTGTAGAAGTCAACTTTGTATTCATCAGCTTCATCGATTTTCTGGCTCAACAGCTCCTTCTCAATCTTCTCCTTCTCCTTCTCCTCCAGACGGATACCGTTTTGTCTGCTTGTCATAAGTCCATAATGAAACGTGTATTCTACTCAATTAGGCCTATCATAAAAGTTAGTAACGATCTGATTGAATATTATTAGGGATGAAATATTAGATTTTATTGGCCATATTGAATAAATTGCGAGTTATTATTTATTGAGATTTAATTAGGCTCATGGGTCCAGATTTTTTACTTTAAAATCGTTATAATTAATAAAAAAAATTTATAAAAAACTAATAGGCCTGTAATTTAGAAATTCAATTGAAATTATTGAATTTTTACCTTATGAAATGAATCCAAACCCGTTAGGTCCACTAAAATTCTCTTCAACAAGATTACAACTCTACAAATCATTTTCATGTTAAATCTCTATCGGTGAGTTGGTAGCCAAGTCCTTGACTGAGTCGGAGTTAGCAAAATGTGAGTTGCTGTGAACGACTCAAATCGCTGGGAAGGGAGGCGTGTATCATTGTCATCGAATGGACGACTAGGACCGGCGTAAGGGACAGTGTTGCCGCCGTGTTGAGTGAACGAGTTTGAATCCTATATATGTGTGTGTGTCTTGAGTTTGAATCATACTCCAAATTTGTATCCCATTTTTAATTAATTATTCAATATATCAGATCAGATACACATAAGAATTCCATAATGAAAGTCATCTGTCATTTAACAACACATAATAATTATTTATTTTTTAATCTTTTATGTTTGTTATGGTTGGTAATCTGAATTCAAGTTACTTGGTAACTTCTAGTTGAGGGAAACTCATCAATCTTTTAATCTATATGGATGGTACATACAATCGTGTTTGGCTTGTACTACAAGGCCACTTTTCTAATAATGCTAAATGCAATTATAGGTATATAAGTCTCATTTAATTATTTTTTTTTTAAAAAAAGGGAAATTTACCATAAAAATTGGACTTTTTATGTGTATCCTAAGTAATATTGGTATGTCCAATCATTTATTCAATGGATATTTCACCCAAATATGGGTACACTATACTTTATTCTCAAAATTGTCCATCAAAGTATCAAAGCTATCTTTTAAATCCTAACTTTGAAATATAAATTACAATCCATTATCTCGTTAGAGTCTAAGCATTGAGATGGATCAAAATATATAACGTGACGTTATCTTAAAATAGTTAAATTTAAATTATTGAGTTAATTGCAAAATTAATGATAGCTTGAAAACAACGTAACAACTTTAATAGTTTGACGTTAGAAACTCTCTTCACATCCCCTACTATTTTATTATGCTGACATGGTTAATTCTAAGCTCAACAAAATAATATAATAATTTTAGTATTATTTGTTATAAACATCACAAAATGCTAAATTTTTCAAAAAAATATAACCATCGATCAACAGAATTTATAAACATACAAAGAATTTCATTTAGGTCCCGTTTGAATATAAAAATACTCTCAACTTATTTTATCTTATCATTATAATTTTTTACATAAAATATAATAAATAATCTAATTTTTTTAAATTTTAAAATAATAATAATATTAAAAAAATAATTTTTTAATAATTTTTTATTTAAATATACGAATGATAAAAAAATCAATATAATGGTTCTATTTTTTTATTTATTAAAATAATAGTATTTTATTTAAAGATTAGTTTTTGCATTAAAAAAATTGCACGGGAAGATGGGAAAATAAAGGAGGAGGAGGAGAGGGCATTATCGAGACCACCTAAACGCCCAACCTCAAAACGTAGTCTTCAAGTTGAAGTGATAGAAACCACGCAAGATGTAATAGATTCGTCTCCCTCTATTTTCTCCGTTTCGGACTCCATTCCATTCCCCCACCTATTTACCATTCAAATGCCACTATCTCTGCCTCTCTCTCAACGATGATCTCCCGATCTTTCTCTCTGTCTTTGGCTTCGTTCAGCTTCATTGGCGGTTCCTTCTATCTCGATCTCTATCTCCTATACTTATAGGCTTCAGCTTTGCTTTGCTTTGCTACAATGGCGGTTTTCTTGGGCTGAGCTTTCGGATTTTTCTGCAAGCCGCTGGCATTGGATGAGGTCAAACTTATGATTTGAAGTGAGCCTTGCGAAATGCGGTAGATTACGCTTCCATTGCAGATCTAAATTGTTGTGGAGTGTTTAGAAATTGTTGCTGTGGTCATAGACGTAGCTACGTTTTCGTTCAGAGCTTTGGGGATTTCTTTACTTTGATCTGCTATTGTTCAGTTTCTATTATTGAGAGCCGTGAGCTAGGTTTTGGAGATGAATCGGAGTTTCAGGGCTCAGGAATCGCAAATGCCAGCTGCGATGAGGCTGAGGCAGCAGCAGTTGGTTCTGAGGGCTTCAATGATGAAGGAGAAGGAGGAAGAACTCGCCTTGTTCCTTGAGATGAAGAAGTGCGACAAAGAACGGAATGATCTTCTTCTAAACAATTCGGAAGAGTTCGACGCGCCTTTAGGTACCTATTTGTTCGAGCGATGTTGGGAGTTTTGTGCTTCTGAGGGCTTAGATAGTGTACAACATAGAACGAGCGTGTTCTCACTTCTACGTTATTCATGGAAAGTAGAATTACTAAAACTAACAGACATATATCTTGCTTCTACTGCGTTTGTATTGTTCTTCCATTCCGCTGATAACGGGGTTCTATTTTTGTTTCATTTGTACGTAATCTTGCTGAATTCAGATAGAGCAATTGGTCTTGATGATTGATATTGTGTTTGTTATTTGGTGTTGTTCGTATTGCAGGATCTAATCCCGGAACTTCTCCTATATTTAATATTTCATCTTCGATGCCGGCGCCAGCCCGCAAGACCGGTGCTGATGATTTCCTCAATTCTGAAAATGATAAAAATGACTATGACTGGTAAATAAAAATGACTATGACTGGTACTGTGTTATTTGAGTTGGTGCTGATAGAATTTTGATCTATTTTCAGGCTTCTAACCCCTCCTGGTACACCTCTATTTCCTTCTTTGGAGGTGGAATCACAGAAGACCATAAGGAGTCAGCTTGGTACCCCAAAGGCTCGCCCCACTGTGCTGAAATCTAGGGTAAGCAGTTTGAAACTTTTACAGTTTTTGATACACTTTTATCCTCAGAACTTGATGGTTGGTCGAGGTTCAGAATTTCACTTGTGCATTCATCAGACTATTTAAACTTTTGGAACCAATCAACATATCACATGTCTGACAGGGTGCTCTTGCAATTGCCTGAACTTAAAATTTCCAATTTTTAACATGACTAAACTAACACATCTTAGTTTTAAGAGTGTTAAGCGAGTTCAAGGCTTTAGTTTCTATCAGAGTTAAAAATTGTTGTAGGTCCTCCATAAGTTCTCCAATATATATTAATCTTTATTCCAATAAAAAAAAATTATTAATATTTCGAAATTCCACGGCCACGAGGCACTTTTAATGGCAGTCCGCTATTTATATTTTGGCAGTAACATTATGCTTGAATTCATGGCGGATACATACTAAGTTATTCCTTCATTCTTGTTTTTTCTTTTTAACTCCTTCATTCTTGTTTTAGTTAGCAAACCTACAGCCAGAGCCTACTACAAGGAGCAACTTAGTATCTAAACAAGCAGCTTCCTCCCCTGGGTTTAAGACTTCAATTACTGGGACTCGCAGGCCTTCATCATCAGGGGGTCCAGGATCAAGACCTGCCACACCAACTGGACGCCCCACATTGACCACAGGATCTAAACCTTCAAGATCCTCGACACCTACATCAAGGGCAACCTTGCTTTCAACTAAGCCTGCAGTTGTTACAACTACGTCCACAATTCCTGCAACAAAGTACACAGTTCCTGCAACTAAGTCTACGGTTCCTCTAACTAAGTCTACTGTTCCTGCAGTGAAGCCCACAGTACCGGCAAGATCCTCCACACCTTTATCCAGGTCTACAACAAGGTCTTCAACTCCAACTGCCAGAACAACTTTGCCTCCATCCAAGTCCACATCTAGGGCTGCAACACCTACCAGACGACCATCCACACCATCGAGTGTTACCAGTGTTTCAGCTCCTCTAACTAAGTCGTCTTCTTCAGTTTCAAAGCCATCTCCAATGACATCAAGAAACCCTGTGCCATCACGTGGCACTTCCCCAACGGTGAAGTCCAGACCATGGAAACCCTCAGAGATGCCTGGTTTCTCACTTGATGCCCCACCAAATTTAAGGACTTCAGTTCTTGATAGACCGCTATCCGCTACTAGGGGTAGGCCTGGACAACCTAGTTCTCGATCTTCCTCCATCGAGCCTGGTTCTAATGGAAGACCAAGAAGGCAATCGTGCTCTCCTTCAAGAGGACGAGCATCCAATGGCATGCTTCATGGCAGTGGTAGTTCCATTCCTGCTGTAAATCGTGGGTATTCTAAAGTTAATGACAATGTGAGCCCAGGCTTAGTTGGAACGAAAATGGTTGAAAGGGTAATAAACATGCGGAAACTGGCACCTCCAAAGCAAGATGACAAACATTCTTCTTACAGTAATCTCTCAGGGAAGTCATCCTCATCCCCAGACGGTTCTGGCTTTGGAAGAACACTCTCAAAGAAATCCCTAGATATGGCTATAAGGCATATGGTATGTGCAAGTTTTGCTGATTATCGTTTGTTAACTCTGGCTTGACATGCTCATCCCTCTTTCTCGCTAATTTTTGCCATATTACTCTACTTTGAAGACTCAGAATTTGCTCCTTCTCATTTTCCAACTCAAATTTCTGATAAAAGTTTCCCTCAAGCAGGATATAAGGCGAAGCATTCCAGGTAATTTACGACCGCTGATGACAAATATTCCAGCATCATCTATGTACAGTGTAAGGTCCGGGCCTGCACTAAGCAGAGCTATTAGTGTTTCAGACTCTCCTCTTGCCACGAGCAGCAATGCTAGTTCCGAAGTTAGTGTGAACAATAATGGCCTATGTTTGTATGGAAGTGAACTAGAAGATGATATTGGTAGCGACAGGGGTGGTCGATCACCCGCTAGTATGCATGGCAGGTGATTGTTCTAAGGCTTTATTATGCTGAGATATTACTGTGTTGTAGTCTTCCTATATTTTCATTGTGAATCTGAATCATTCCGACAGCTAAAAGAGAATCCACTTCCTATAATGAACTGACCCAAGTCATGCTTCTATGATTATTTTAAATTTACTGGAATTATGGGAATTTAACATTATGTAATTCATGGTTGTTTAGTTAGGGAAACTAGTTGTGTACTGAACAGTCCTGACCATTTTTTACACGTTTGTGTTGTATACTTGCTTTGAAAGTTTTGACCCTTGTCATTGAAAACTAGAATCAGATTACTTTCCATCCCTAACTCCCTCATTCAAGTCAAGATCACTAATCAGCTGGCGACCAATTTACTTCTATTCTTGTTTTATTCTAATGCTTTTACTGAGACAAGTAATTCGAGGTAAAGAAGCTTGCTTGCTTACACTGCCGTGTTTCCACTTACCTGCAAGGACGTTGAAATTAGCGAAATCAAAGTCCTCGTTGTCACCGATTGGGCTGCTGCATGTCTATGTAGAGTAAACCCAATCATTGAAATTGGTTGCAGTGGCGCTAATCGTTCGGCTAGTGGTAACAGAAATGCCAATCCATCAAATTGTGAGTAATGCAGTGGAGAGTAATCTTAATCCCTCAAGCTGCGCACCCGTTTCTGTTATATGTATTTCACCAATCCTTTCATATGTAGGTAAGCTTTCTGATTGATATTTACAATATTAATAACAAAAATAACGGAAAATGTGACAATGCATCCCTAGTTTTTTTTTTTTTCTTCTTCTTTTAAAAGTACATTCAAGATTACAAATTTAATTTGTTTTAAAACTGTAAATTAAAGGTTGAAAAACTTGGATTTCAAAATGTTCACTTTATAAAAACTGGGGTCTCGAGACGCAAAAGTGCCAAATCACGGGTGGGGTTGCACATCTCTTCCCAACTAATGGTAATAACAAGTTAGTGATGAAAAAAGAAAACCTCTCTACTTTTCATGGAATGCCAAGGCTTTAATTGTCTTTCCAGACAAACTAAGCTATAGAACATGGAGGGCGATTAACTGCCGAAAGATGCATACAATCAATGGTCAAGGTTGGCGTGCAACAGAATAGTTCCCTTTATCTGAAGTCTAAACTTAAAAGCTGGATCACATAACATAACAGAAACCCCGTGAGAGGAATGGGTCTGCCATACCATACATAGATATGTTTTGGGAATCACAAATTTAGTAGATGGACCACATGTAGGCGTATCAAAAGCAAACCGTCCTGTGCCACCATATTCTAATGCCACGGACACGCCCCATATTGCGACAGCTCCCCTTCATTTGGGTCACCGTTACCGTGTTTATTAAGGTGAGAGCAAGGGGCAATCAGTACGAGGAGTTTCAACAATCAAGGAAGTGGGAGGGAAGAAAAACTCAGCTTTCGGGAAGGTGGTGACAACATGGAGTAAATCCAGTGGCCCCCCCAAGCACGTCCGAAGTGGATGGGTTTAAATGAATCATGAAAGAGTGCCCTTTCTGCAGAAAGCAAGATTATAATTCAATCCCTAGTTTCTGCTATCAAAATTCAAGAGACCAACTGCAGTGACACAACTCGTCTCTAGGAACATCTTGAATCTCAAGTTGCCACATTATACTTGAAACCGTCAGTATTATTGGCAAATAGTCAGTGCAATACGTTATACCGAGGTACCTCATCATTCTCCTGGTGCTTAGATTGCATTTTAAAAAATCACAACCGCCATCTTTTATTTGATACTGATAGGCTCTCTGTTCTCGACGCTTTCTCCCTATTTATCTGCCAAACTGTAACCAAATATGTATATAGCCAGACCTATTTGTATCAGGACCAAGACGTCAGCTGCCAATCATGAGGGGAAGTACTAAGAGAAAAGAACCTCTCGAAACCAATATTTCCACCCTAATTAATAGGCAGAATGGATTTAGACAAAAAAAAAAAATATTTTGAGTGTAACATCAATTTTCTCAATGATGAAATAAAAAATATCGAACATTTTTTTCAAAGTATAATTTTTGTCCAACAAATACATTTGGGTTCTAAGACAAATCCTACAAAAATGGACTGGTGATCGCTTCATCTGTAAAGGGAAAGGGGTATGGTAAGCATACCAGCAAACCTAAAGCCAAAACTAGTACTCCAAGGGCAATGTACTTTTCATCAGGATCAGTTATTTCCTCTGAAAGTGGAGCAATTGGCCCTCTCTGTAAGAAGAATATCAGAACTACCCAATAAAATGCCACATCATTAAACAGTGAGGATAGTCCAAGCAGTGCAATAGAGGCAGCTGTGAAGCGAGATGAAGCCTGTCAGATGAAAAGCTTAATCAGTATATTCTCTCTACATCTGAATATCCATAGAAGATCAGATGTTTCAAGTGGCTCAGCAGCTTAGTCCAGCTTATTAGCAACGTGAAAGAAGACTTTCAGTTGTAAGAATAATCAGGTTCAATGTTCCCCGGTTCTAGTAAAGTATATTCAACTTCAAAAGGAATACCTTTCTTCCCCATATGGCGAAACATATTCTTCCCCCATCAATCTCTCCCGCCGGAATACTGTTAATGGCATTAATTAGGAGTCCAGCCCATGCCCATAGCACGAGAGGATTAACAGAAATGGTACTGCCTTCCTTGAGCACATTGCCAAGAACCAGCTTCGCTATAAAAGAACCAAGAGTCACAAGTCAATATTTTATTTCTACAGAAATGAAACAAAATCCAATATAACATGATCACGGAATATAGAATACACAAGGGATTTCTGGAAAAATAAATGTGCTCGCTGGCATATCCTGGATTAAACAAAATAAAAATCAAGATACTCAAACCCACAATTTAACATTTGCATGCATTAGCACACAAAGTTCTGCAAGCAACATATAGACTGAAGTGCTCACCAATACCCCCGGCGAGAAATGACTCATGAAATACAGAAGCATCAACAAGGACGCCAATACCATCATTAGGTGGTACGATGAACCCTAAAAGCAAAAGAAAAAGACCAAGTGAAAACCCGGCTAATGGGCCTGCTGTTGCAACCTTCAGAAGATCTTCTCGCTTAGGTACAATATTTATAATCCTTGTAATGGTACCAAAAGAGCCTATCTGCCACCAAAACAACTCATTAGATTTTCATAAAAAATAAAAATACCACAAATTGGAAGATAGCACGAATTAATTACCAACATAACTTCCCGGTGGTAATGAGACCAATGCCATACAAATCGTTAAGGGATAGTTGTTTCAGTAATTCCATATCAGAGTAGGTAGGAAGCAGAAAAATCAAAATAACCGGTATAGTCACTCTGATTATACTTGCTCCACATTTCTTGCAACTTGGGTCAAGACAATCATTGAAAGTAGTGTCAAATGCTGCAGTTACTCTTTGTTAGGGGTAGGAGAAGAGCATTTCCAGAAGACAATTTTCCCATTTAGGTTATTTAAAGTCAGTCTGGCAACAATCAGATGTCAATCTCCAATAAAGTTACTTCTAGATTCAGTGTCACATTAGGACTGGCATCTCATTAAATGCATCCGGGAAAATAGGATAAATATAAAAAAAGCTACAAAGATCCATCGACATAAATGTAAAAATTCATACATAAATAGATTCCTTTATAGAAAAGAATCACTGCAGAATAAGCACATATGTCACCTGCCAACTGGGAACAAAATATGGCACCCCAAGCTTAATTCCAGTGCTTTTTGCAACTAAAATGTGGCCAAGTTCATGTGCCCCCAGGAGAAGCGCAGTTACTAATGCTCCAGGAAGTCCATCCTTTAACAAGTCGAGATTGTCAAAAGTTGATCTGGGACATTAATATTATCACCTTTGAGGTCAAAAAATTAATATACAGCTAATGTTGACTTCAGTTGAAAAATAAATGCTTGCACAACAACACATCAGAGTTCAAGATAAAATCTCAGAAGCAGATAATTAACTAAAAAATTTCTCCAACTAAAAGAAACAAGCACTTATAATTAAGAACATTTTCAAATAGGAGGAAATGTCTCTATAAGCAAAAAAGAAGCATTTGATCAAGTCAAGGTCCTCTTACACGACAAGTATGCTCAGCTTAAAGGAATCCTTGATAAACTAGTTTACTTGAACAAAATCTAAGAATCTTAAATATGATGTGTGCCACAAAATTAGAATATTTAACTCTTCTAAATTGGTAAAGGAACAAGAATATGAAATTGATTTTGTGGGTTCAAAACAAGCCATACTTTGTAGTTACTTAAATACGACATGAAACATAGAAATAGGATTACTTACAATAAGTTGGACTGCAGTGCAGGGATGTTCCGAAGCAATAAGGTAAACGCTGTGACCAATCCAAAGGCCCCAGCAGCAAACCACTCTGGGACAGCTGCAAAACATAATAACAAATTCATCATATACAAAATATATAGTGATTCAGATTCACAGCGTCTAATGGAAATTACTATGAAAATTAGAACAAGTAATTTATGTGCAAGATCTGAATAAGTACCCGTTGTTTCTGGCTGCAATGTCTTCCGTGGAACTACAACTGCCACGGGTTTATCATCCTCAGGATTTACTAGAAGAAAAAGCTTATATGCATCCCCAAATTTATCCTAAATATAGAGGGTACAAAAATTCAGTTAAACAAAAAATCAGTAGAACTTTATAAATACAATATGAAAGAAGCACAGCTACAGATACCTGCATTCGCTTTGCTATCTTTTCATAACTTGTAGCTGCCTGCCCTCGCAGGTTTCCTTTAAACAACACTCCACCCTGGCAGAAGTAATATAATAAACCCAACATGTTAGGATGAGGAGACTTTAACAGGTAGCACCGTAGTAGGTTAAGCCAAATATGAAAAGAAAAAAGAGAGGTGGAATTGCTGGGGCTGGAAAAAGTATAACATGTTGCAAATCTTTTTACTTTTTCTTTTTTTCCTTTTATTTTCCCTGAACTTCCTTTCAAATAGAAGTTGCCAACCAGCATTATGGGAGGGAACAGGAGGGAGGGAGTGGAAGAATCTTGCTATTCGTAACATCCCAAGTATAACAACCGTGTAATATCATTGACATGGTAGGAATTGGTATGCCTGTCACATCAATTATAACAAAAAAGAATAGTCTGCCACGACAGTGAAGTTATATGGGTGTTACGAGTAGAATTCCTGAGTGAAATTCAAACCCGTCTATGTAATTAACTCACCTCATACGGATCTTGGCTGGTCACGAAAAATGTATCAAAGCCAAATACTTGATTCTTGAGAATTTCAATCGTTTCCTTCGGTATCCTGATCAATTCATCCAGTTGCTGTGGCTGTTCAGAGATTTTTTACTAAAGAAATGTCAAAGGGGACAGATAAATAATACAAGTAATTTCTAATGCAGGGTACATTAAGCACTCATCATAATCACCTTCACACCTGGCAGAGGAGATCCTCTTGCAACTTCTACACTATCAACATCCTGTTTCAAACAAAATCTCAACACAATAAGGCCTTGTTTGGATACAAAAGTCCCTCCAACTCATCTCAACTAATCATTACAACTTTCCTAAATTCCTACACAAAATATAACAAACAATTCAACTTTTTCAAATCTCAAAACAATAATAATATTAAAAAATAATATTCTAACAATATTTTATTCAATTTTCAACTTTCATTTCAATTCATCTCATCTCATTTCATCTCATTATCCAAATCAGGCCTAAAGGCGCAAAGTTCCTTGCTCGTGAAAACAACTGTCTTGCAGTAAACGAAGACTTGTAAGGGAAGCCAATCCTGAACACAACCTTTTTTCTAGATGGAGAATGAAAATTTAACTGGCAATCATCCTAAAGATGAAGTCAACATAAGTTCATGATCGAAAAACATAATGGAGTCGAATTTTCTATGTATAGAAAGCAACCTGGGGAAAATACGGCAAAACAAAAAAAAACTAGCTGGCTTTCTACTTTGGATACACAATACTTCTTATCTCATTTCATCTCATCATTGCAACTTTTTCAAATTCTCATACAAAAATATAATAAACAATTCAACTTTTTCAAATCTCAAAATAAAAATAATACTAAAAAATATATTCTAACAATATTTTATTCAACTGCTATTCAAAATATTTCTTCTCATCTCATCTGAACTGTCTATCCAAACCCAACCTAAAGAAGCGCCGCTTGAAAAAGAATATAATCAAATTTTATTTACACATCCGTCAAGGAGAAAGGCTATGAAAGTGACATCCAATTGCACTTAACATAAAGGAAAAAAAAAAAAGTGACATCTAATTGTTTGGAGAGTGCAATCATGTTCCGATCAAGCAGTAACTATGGCGTGTTGACTATTACTTCGTCCATATTAAACAAAAGTACCTGGACGGCACCTTGAGTCGGAGTTTCCTCATCATTATTGCTTATTTGTTCCACAAGAAAAGGCCGAGAATCAAGCTGAGAGTTATCTAACTTATCTTCCACGAAGGAATCAGTGGAAGGTAAAACCTCATCTTCACGCACTTCTTTGTCCTAGAAATAGTCAGAAAAGCGCCCAAAATCAATTATGGTTATTGCCAATTTTGAAAAAAATAAAAAACAATTTTGTTGCATTGAACAGAAGTTAGGTAAAACATAGGAGTTAATTTTTTTTATGGTTTCTGTTGCACCCTGTGAACAAATTTGTAACTAAAACTATGTTGCACTCTGTGAACCAATTCATAACTCAAACGTTCTGTAATGCATCGAATCAAGCAATTTAGAATACAATCCTCAGACAAAATTAAGAATTAAAATAAGATAGTAGAGGTACCTTATCCTCATTGCTATCTGGTTCAGTCTGTGTCTCAGTCGCTCTACAGGAAATCTCTCGCTTCCCACGAGGTCTTAATTATAAAAAAAAAAATAACCAATTGTAAAAAAAAAAAAAAAACGAAATGTAAATTCGATAACCATTGTACAATTCAAAATCGTGACTGATAAGCCTATATACTTGCAAAAAATAGTTACCTAGAAACCTGGTACAACTTCGACTTCGAGGTGCTCCAACGACAAGGTTGTTTCCAAGAACCAGTCGAGAAAGCAAAGTAAGGCTGAAAACGGAGATCGCAGCAAGAGCTGCACTGTGATATGCGAAAAGTAGCTGGAAAATTCATTTTCTGAGTGCACGACAGGCTTTAGTCTGATTGAAATCCTGAAGCCATAGAAAGCTTGTAAATGGAAGATTCGAGAGTTCTTGAGGCTTATCCAGTAAGAGCGAGCAAGCCAAGCTAGAGAGGGAAACGAATGACCTTGCAAGGTTTGCGGGTTGCTTAAATACCAGCTTGCTGATATTTTCCTTTCCTATTCTATTTTCAGACCATCGAAAGGCGAACCCAGGACCACCAATTACAAATGGACACGTGAGCGACTCAGGGGATATGAGGGGCTGGCGAGAAATATATTTTAGTCCACGTCCCGGTGCCATATAACTCCGAAAGAAGTGAAACGTTTTGGTTTAACGGAGTTCCACGTGGCTATATAGAGGTCTTGCCTCTTAAGGCGACTAGTTCAAACTTCAGTTGTTGAGGCGAAACACCATGCGCTCTTATAAATAGCATGCCATATCAAAACCGAGAACAGAAGCAAAACACTAGAAAGCAACCATTGTTTTTTGTTACCAAATCATATTTTGGCTATTTCGTTCTGAATCAAGAATATATAAATCGTCACAACAGCATATATATGCAAGAAGAGCATTGGTAGAGCAAAACAAGAAGAGAGTTAACCAAGCAAGAAGGCATTAAATTGATAAAAGAAAGTATATGCAGAAGTGTTACTTCCCCAGTTGATTGTGATCTTCTGAATTTTCTTTGTTTTGGAAAATTAATCTTCGGTACTTAAGATTCATGAAATCTCAATGAAAAACTCAAGTCTTATGGCCTGTTTTGGTTTAAACAAAGAGCCAGAAAAAGGGGGCTTGATTTCGACTAATATATATTATACAGAGTATTATACGGTTTTGAACACATGTGAACTCACATGTAGGGAGCTTAATGCTTGTCAGAACTCACAAGTTTCCAAATGTGCAAGCCATGTGAAGCAGATACCACAATACAATGCCCCATAGAATTTCCTTGTGATCAAAGTATTCTTTGAAAATTTGGAGGCCCTAAGCATACCAAAACTCATAAAAAAAACTGACATCGTAGCTTTTGTAAGATTTGATATCAAATGATAAATGTTCTTGGTTGGCGCTCCCCTTTAGCCTTGGCATCCTTTGAATATATTTTCATTCATATGTAGGGAAAACAAAAGAAATCCAAATGCAAGTTTTGCTTTGATACTAAAGGAAACATCCCCTTTCACAATACTAGACTAAACAAAAGGATAGGGAAAATACACCACATCGCAAAAGGAGAAATGCTGGTGCTGCTTATGAAATATGCAGGAAGAAATTAGTGATTTTTTGCTCCTGGAACTCGAGGCGGGCACTGATAGCACTTGGCGAAGAGCCCGAAAGTGTCGACTTGGTTGATGAAATTGTTCATGCTAGCCCACCCTCCAAAGCCAAAGCCGACTACCAGCACCCAAACCACTATAAATGTGTTCACTACAAACATGAGAGTCCAGTTGGGGAGGAAGAACGGAAGCTTCTCAGCCGCATTCTACATTCACAGATAGTTACACAAATAAATGTTACAAGACAAGTAAATAAAGAAGCGTGCTACAAAGTTTATAGGGACAGTTGATTTTGTAGCTTGAAGTCTGTGAGTTTTGCTTGAACGAGAAGGGAAAGAAAGTACTGTCAACGGATTAACCAATTTTAAAGTAAAATAAGAGGATAGGATCTATTAATTAGTATAACTTAAGTAGAATCAGCTCGATGTATTAGCTCACCAAGTCAATGGAAGCATCAGTTAGGCCTAAGGATAAGATTGGTGGGTTAAGAGCACCCACATAGACTGGTTAAATGTTCTAGTTAATCTAAAATTAGGCTGAAAGACATTAAAACCACCTGCATTAACTAGCTTAAATCAAGAAACATTTTTATTTTGCTACAGAGACTATCCAAGTTTGAACCCTTTCTTGTGTTCCAAACCCAAACACTACAGCTCACTTTATGGACTATAAGAAAGTAAAGCAATGGGGCTTACAGAAAGAGTTTCTGAAAATTCATCCCAAAGGAAAAGAAATAAAAAAGGAGTTTTGTATAGAAGTTGTGAAGCTTCTCAGAAGCAACAAATCATGAGGTTAATGTTGAGAGGAAGACAAAATGACAGGCTATCAGAAAATCTTTACACATGACCTTGAAAAGATTACAATTAGGTAGGCTCTTGACTTGTGACTAACAGCCAGGGAGCCAACTACTCGCTAGGACTAGGAGGTCAGAATTAGACCCTCTAATAATTCAATTGCTGAGATTCACTTAATTAGCAATTAGATCCCATTTTAAGCACTTGTAAGTGACCATTATGCCCTCTTACCTGACTATAGGAACTATTTAGGCCCCCATCCAAGATATATAATAAGCATGTTTGACCATCAAATTGCTATAGTCAACATTATGGATGGAAGTGAGGCAGGGTGTAATGCATTAGATGATGGACTAGGCAAAGCCAGTTGGATAAGAGTACAACCACAAGGTAAAAAAATTGCTATAGTCAACATTATGGATGGAAGTGAGGCAGGGTGTAATGCATTAGATGATGGACTAGGCAAAGCCAGTTGGATAAGAGTACAACCACAAGGTAAAAATGCAGAAAAGTGGTGGCCAGATTAAAACAATTTACCTGTCTGGCGGATGCAGATCTGAAAGTGAGCATATGTGCCAAGGAGGGGATGACATAGACCGTGAAACTGACCAAAAGAGCCCCCACAGCGGAGTTAATGGGGCCAAAGAAAGGAAATATAATGGCCAAGAACCAGATTGGAATCACCACAGGCAGCCGCACCAGCGCCCTCAAAAATATGCTCTTAGTGTCATGCATTCCTATAACTTTCTCCCACACGAAATAAAGTGGCGTACAAGCAAAGCCAAATGTTATGAACTGCCCAATAATATGAAGTACATCAGCTAAAACGCATTGAGTTTTTTTTAAAGGAAAAATGCAATTTGATAAAAACTGCTGGTTTGTTTGCAATATCTATGGATCTGTTGTACATGTTGTTGAAAGCAATAGTTATATCTTATGCAATTACAATTTCCTGGATTTCATTTCATCAGTACATTAGGCTAAATTGGTATGCAATTACTAAATAGCTCTGACAATGACATGCAACAACTTAATTCCTATAATTCCATTGGTGCATTAGACTGCAGAGTTACAATAATCGAGTCAAAAGGGAAAATGCATGGACCTGGTGAATGAGCATTAAAATGACTGCAGCGTCACGCCATCCATTCCGGGGAAGGAGTGCAAATGCGTTGGCATGGGTGAGGAGTTGGTCTCCGTAGGCCCAGTACATTGCAGTTGCAGATGGAAGAGTAAGGGTGAACACATAGAGGGTGGCCAAGAGGTAAATGTACTTGAATTTCTGAGGCTTCCACATTGCATGCATGATTTCCCTGTAAAGAACATGATCCTGGAAACTTTATTTTTCCCCCACCACATATCAATTGCCGTTTATCATAAACAAAGCATTTTATTATTTTGTGAAAGACCAGTGGGAAAAAATGACTACATGTAAGGATGCCACTTTTAAATTAAGAAACTGTCTCTTAGACTTCTGACTTATGAGGCACAAAGTAGGACAAAAAAATCAATCCTTTGCACTTATCTTGCCAAAAAAACAAAACAAAAAGAACCAGGTAGCAAAATCCCACAAGATCCTGTGGCCTTTCAATGAGTGGACTCTCAACTACGACCCGGGTACAATGAACAGTGTAAGGTACACTCAGGAGTCCAATATTAGATGTCTGCCAAAATATATTGAAAGAAGATTCTCTATTTTATGAAACTCCATTAACTGAATGAAGCATACAGCAATCCCAACTTGGATATAACAAACGCGTAATTTTTGGATCACTTATTCAATGAACCCACTACCTCAAATCTCCATTGTACTGACATGCCATTTTTTTAATGGAAGGCCGCTGAGGCCATGTCAGATCAGTGGAAGACCAAGTGCATAACCTTTGTAAATGGAAGGCGACTGACTTAAAAGTTGATATTTGTCAAACAAATACATTGAACATGATCTGGTATAGAGTAATCAAAAGGCAGAAGAACCAGAACTTATGCCGACACTTCGTTTATAGAGATCGGAGGGAACCTCACTCTTTGCTTACCTATTATAAAGAACAGAGCATATTTTGGAAATCAACCAGAAAATGCAAATTTTTTAATGAAAAAAATATATTTGTTATATACTTTCCTTGCAAACGTCTAAGTGCAATTAACTACATGTGGTTCATTAACGAAGCCCATAAATATTTTGTTTCAAATCTCATTGACATCGAAATAATATCAATTAGTGCTAAACATGGATACTGGTTCCTATTCCTTATGTGGTGACAAAAAGGTACAATCAGTTTTACCCCTTTTAATTCTATCTGAGTTTTCCAAAAAGAAAATAGCATTATGGACTGTTTTTAAGAAGTTGAGATTTAATCAAACTCACACGGTGACCGCGTGCCCGCCGAAAGTATACAGTATATTGGTGGCGCCTGTGAAATACAAAACCAACTTTGTCGGGCCACTGTGCGTGACACCCTCTACCTGCAAACCAGTAGACAAAAAAAAAAAAGGAGAATGGAGTGGAGCTTGGAATTACATCAAGCGCAGATAAGGGAGGAATAAGTTCAGGGGAGAGCAGGAACGTAGTTAATTTTGTTAAAATATTGTTTACCTGTCCATTAACAAGGGCTCCAATGGTCAAATACCAAGCAGTGTAGGTGGTCATTCCCAGTCCAAGGAAGGACCAAATCCTGTAGTTGTGGAATGAAGGTATGAACACGGTGGTGGCACAGCAAGCTCCAAAGATATATGTCCATGTCCTCTTGTCTAAATTGTCATCTATGTAGTATATGTTACTGCATAATCACCCATAAAAATACTAACTTTTGAGTAAATTAATCGTAACCCAGCTTCTGTTATCCCCTTGCAGCTGAAAATCAATAAGCGAAACTGGAAAAGGAAAAAAAAAAAAGTTTATAAAAAAAAAGGGAAGAGGACCTTGCACAGGCTATAAGTTGGATAACAGATCCAAAGAGGAGGAAGGTACAGTTGAAGGCCAACCCAACGGCTTTCCAGTACGGACCAAGTAAACCATCTAGCACCTCAAACCACTGCCCATAGATTCACAAAGGAAAAAAAACCTGTTCTTTACTGGAATTCGAACTGTAAATTTGAGTTGCATGAAATTGCATGGTGTCGTTGAAAGGCTTAATTACCTGGATGACATGGTTCTTGAAGCTGACATTCTCTTTCTCCTTTCGGCTTCGGTACTCGATGTAGAGAATACTGATAAGATAAGCAGTCCAGCTTCCAAGTATACCATAAAAGACCTGCAGTATGATCCCTGAAAGCATACCCATTTGAGAGAAGGAGTATGGAAGCGTTAACAGAACCTGAGCCACCTGTAAAACCCAAAAATAAAAAACCAAAACGAGTAAATTTCTAAGATAAAACTGATGGGAAGTAGTTAATCGAATCCGACATATGACTTGGATTTTTTTGTGTGTTTTTGTTCTAATATATACCTGGTTGGATGCACAGCTGAACCATGCATCATAGACAGACCCACCGTGCCAGAGAAAGTTTTTGAGGCCAGAACCTGGCTCATCTGACTTCTCATCCTCTCTGTCATCACGCTCAGTCAAGTTGAAGCTCGAGACCATGGCTTCCTCTGCTTGACTCTGTGGTAACATTTTATTACGAAAGAAATTGATCTGCGACATACAGAGTGAAAAAAGTCAGAAAATCTCAAAATTAAACCCAAGAATATCTTTCGAAGAAAACATCGTACGCAGGATACCAAATCTCAGTCTCTGTGGCTCTGTGCTTGAGAGTTTGACAGGGGATTTATAATGGGACAAGCAGAGAAGCAGAGTAAAAGCAAGGGACTCTCTTTGTGATAAATGTGTAACAGTCCTCAATCTGTAGTTTTTTGCAACTCCTGAGAAAGATAGAATTAGTGCTCGCCTCGTTTTCTTTCCTTCCGAAGAAAGTAGTGCAAAAAGTGCCACTTGTATTGCCTTGGCGGTCCGTTACAGCTTACAGCTTTGCGTAAGGAAATTACAGCTTACCGTTTTGCATTAATGTACCCAGATTCTCAAAAGTCAACCTGAGTCCAAGATTGGCAGTTCCTTAGTTGTCACACAATGTTGTCTCTTTCTCACCTAATATTGCCATATTTGCGGCGCTTAAGAAAAAAACAGAAAAACTGCAATAAACACAACAGTGACACTCTTTCTTAGAAGGGAAACTTTTGAGTTGGAAACCACGAAGAAGCGCAAGACCCAGTAATTGTTTCTTGGAGCTTGATTCTGGATTCCTGGGCTTTGAGAATCGAGATCTGACGAAAAGGGAGCACCTGTAAGAGGGGAATTAAGGATGTGGTTTTGCAGGAAAGGGAGCACAAATTGATGGTGTTTATGGAACAGAGAGAACAAAAGGAACACCACACTCGCAGCACCAATCCTTATTTCTCTCTCTTTTCCGCTGCCACTTCGTTTTCTGTTAACAGTTGCAGAGATCTTATGATCTTCTGGCAATGTACTTGCTCTATTTTTTTTTTTTTTCCCTGCTCTCTCTCTCTCTCCCCCTGATTCCCGAGTGTGCTGCGTAGGCTTTATAAAATGATTGAACGAGTCTGTGCACTTGTGCAGATCTATATCTCAGTACAGCAATTTCTCCCTACTGACAACTGTAATTCCAAATTCCCGTCATCGTATATTCGTGTTCAATTCCCCAAGGAGTGTGAGGTTGAATTAAGATAACTGGGTTTTTCTATATGTATATTGAAAATACATCTTTAAAATCATATTTTTTTTAAGATTAATTTTACATATTAACAAAAACTTTCATATTGAATTATATATATTTGAACTAAATAATAATAAAATATTTTTTTTTTTATATTTTTTTAAAATTATTATTTTTTATATATTTTATAATTAGCACCATATACTCAAAAATACTAATTTCATATGTCTATATATTACCAATTTTGGATATCAAAATAACCAATTTTATCAATAAATATTATTATGTATTAAAAAATACTTTGCATCGTCAACTTAATACAAATTTTATATATCAAAATCATTTTAATACAAATTCTATAAAATTGATTTTAATAGATAGGAGAGAAAAATAATAATAAAATAATATTTAGAGAGTAAATAGTATTTCTTTATATTTGAAGAAATACTATTCATAACTATGCATAATTCAATGTAGACCAATTTAGAGAGATATTATGAAAATATAAAGATAAATATGAAGATGTATAAGCCATTACCAATGCTCTACTAGCGCATACAAAAATAAATGTGAAAAAGGTTAAATCAGGAAAATAAATCTATTTTTTAACAGTGAATCTTAGCCTAATTTGTTTTCACAATTCATCACATCTCATCTAATTTTTACAATTTTCTTAAATTTTCACACAAAATAAAATAAATAATTCAAGTTTTTCAAATCTCAAAATAAAAATAATATTAAAAATATATATTATAATAATATTTTATTCAACTTTTAATTTTAATCTCAACTCATATCAAATCATCTCGTCTCATCTCATCTACGAAAACAAACAATGCCTTAATTTATTCTAAAATAGAAACGTGCCAATCTTCATATCTTGAGAAGGTCAGTATTTCATCTTATTTGATCTTATTATTGCAATATTTTTTAATTTTCACACAATATAATAAACAATTTAACTTTTTCAAATCTTAAACAATAATAATATCTTAACAATATTTTATTTAACTTTCATCTGAATTCACTATCCAAATAACAACTTAGTAAAAGATATCAAATTTAGCACTGCACAGGTTAGGTTTTGTCAAACTCATATCAATTTATTTCAACAAATCATTAACATGATTTATTATTTTTTTAATTTTTTATAAAAAGTTATATATATGTCAATTTATTTTATATATTCAAATACATATCTTAACGTATTTTATACATCCAAACGGATGTTAATACAATCTACAAAATAATAATATTTATAAATAATTTGAAATCACCTCGCCTTGACGACACTCAAAGCTACCCTAATATAGCGATCCCTTTTTTCTTCTCTTCCAGGACGTCTAATGACGGATGGGTTTTGTGTGGCGGGATCGTATTTTTCTGGGGGATCATATTTTGAACATTAGTGAGTAAAATCTAACGTTAGTGATGCTGCTAATTAGCCCTCTGGTTGCCATCCAGTTGTTTTTTTTACCCTCTAATTTGCCTTTTTTTTTTAATTTAAAGATTCCCTTTCGAAATTAGCACCATTACTTCTTCGGCCCAAATCAATGTCCTAAACTAGCACGAACTCAAAATCTTTGTTATTATTTACCCATTAACACATTTTAAATAAAGAAGCCTAAGAACATACAATGTGGCATCCCTTGAGTTTAAACTTCCAAATACGAGGTGCAGTCATATAATGGAGATTGGAGGGGCCAACTTTGACTAAAACGTTTATTTCTAAAAGAATTTGGTGAACAACTCTTTCAAGTAGTACTGAAGCCAGCCTTCACAGTCAAAAAGGTTTTGCTTGCAGCATGCATTTAATGGAGACTTTAGTCCCTTTTTTTGAAGGGAAATAAAAAATAAATCAAAAAAATCAAAATCAAAATCAAAACCTCCCCCCATTAGCATATGTTTGTTTCCCTTATCATGAGCTGAATAAACAAGTTTAGTGGATGGGAGGGACCACATTCTTACTGGTTTCCTGATCTTTATTCAACTTTTTCCATAATATGCTCCCTGTCTCCCTTTTCCTCTCGACTCTCTTGACTAATGATGCAATCCATAGTAATTTGCATGGCTCCTCCATCTTCTTGATTTTACAGCACATCATCCCCCCCCATCTTAATCCCACCCATCAAATCCATTTCGTCACCGAATGCGCTTCTCAATGCAATTCGATTGCGCACACACCATTATACACCCACCTACTTTACTCGATCTAAAATTTATTTATTGATTTTATATAAATAACTATGACATCTTTTAGTTATTATTATTATTATTTTTTAATTCTATGTCAATAATTGTCAAGTCCGGATTGTGGAATTAGACCCCTCCGACTCGACAATTTTTTGTGGAAAACAAAAAGAAACAAAATAAAAAATCCCTTGAACTTGACAATCTTTACCTATTGCAACTATCTGTATATCTCCTCTGTTAATAATATCAGCACGACAATTTGGATGGTGGGATGGTGTTGTTTCCATTCTTATACGCAAGATTTAAAAAAAATAAATAAATAAATAAAAAGAGGGGTCCAAACGTATAATCATGATTAGAAGGATTTTTCTTTTTTGGTGGCACAAGATAGAGAACATTGCTTGAAATGACATTATTTTAGAAAGGAAAAGGCTTGGATTATTAGGATATGTGGCATTAAAAACTGCAAACTAAACACTTTATATTATTGGTATTTTCTGTCATTTTCCCCCACCCAGAATCTGAGGGTCACGGAACAAAGCATCCTAGGACATGCTCTAGCTTCAACTTCAAGTCCCCACAAGTTGATTTATTAAAAGTTCAATTATTTATATCTAACACGAAATAAATCATTACGCCGGGTGGGTCATAATTATTTGTATTCCTTTTGCGCCATTTTAACTGTCCCAAACTTTGTTTATAGTTATTTACGGTCTTAAAATATGTAAATTTTGTATATTTTTTTTAAAATAAATAAATAAACATAAAAAATTATTTTTTATTTATAATAGACCCTACTTATTTTTTTTAAAAAAAAAATATGCGAAACTTACACATGATCATATTACTATAACTATCATTACTCGAATATAAATACACTTGCAATATGACAATCATGCAACTTTTCAATCTGCCCATCCCAGATCTTGGAGTGCTTCACCAATTTTTAACATTTTAAAAAGTTTTAAGTAGACACTACTCATTGGCATAATGGTGGTGATCAGTCCATTAGCAACGGCAAGAAAGTAAGCTAAAGTTTCCCCTCCAAAAAGGGGCTGAAGTTTAGAAAAAGCCCAACATTATTACAAAATATTCTATACGTTGGATTTAAAGCATTAGAATATGATTAATCTGTTGTTTTTTTTTTTTTTTTTGTTCTTATTTTATGGGTCGTGGGTTATCATTAATTTCTACCGGCATGACCGGTATGGGGCCTAGAATATGCCTTATCCAAACTTTGGGCTCGGGGCCTATTTATATATTATTTTGAGAGTTGCTAAAAGCCTGAAACCATTGGCACTAAACCTCCCCCAACCAAAAAATAAATAAACAAATAAATAATAAAAATGTAAAATTCAAGGAGTTCGAAAGTGGGCATGACTCGCATTGTATTGCATTTATTGACAATAAATATTAATCAGCTCAAAGGCTGAGAAGAAGTTATGTAACCCACAGGCCTAACAAAAAATCCATTCAAAAAATAAAAGAAAATACTAAAGCAATTAAGAATCCTGGCCAGCTTATAATTCAGCTTTTTTAATGATTGTACATGCACTATAGCAAGTTTGCGATTCTATTTCTTTCATAGAAATTGTTGTCGATGAACCATTACTCATGGGTACATCTCAGTGACATCATGTGAGGTGTAAATTCATGAACAAGGCAAATTTCCAAGTTTTTCTCAGCATGCAGGGTATTCAATTGCGACATCATTATAGCACCAAAATCAATGAAATGTTACATCAAATTTGATATGTACAGAGAAAAAGCAGCAGGAAAGGTCAGTCGAATAATACAAAGCCATGACAAAATCTCATCCCACCACTCGCCCTGCCTACCACAAAACACAGCTCCTATCCTTTCCGTGCTGCTATTCTCTTTCTTGCACAACCACACTGCCAAATGAATTGAAGGTTTTGTCTCCCATTTGTCTGCCTTAACAGTGGAAATCTTATGCATCATTATCAACCACTGCAAAAGGCCATGTATCATGTTCTTCAGGCATAGTGGGAAACTCACAGTTTCTGTATCCATGAATAGTTATTTTCAAAGAGCCTCTTCATGGACATGGAGACTTTAATCTTGAAGGACTCCACTAATAAGTACTTCGCTGCCAATGCAAAGGAAAAATAAATCATTCAATAATCACTGGTAATTTTCTGTTGAGGTTTAGTAGTATTTGTTTCATTGCTGGAGTAATTGTTAAGGTTTATTTTTTATCTACGTACAGTACTGCCTCCTCCATTTCACCAAAACATGCAATCAGGGAACAGGCTAAGAGTCGATCTAACTTTTGTGGAGGCCGCAGTTAGCCCAACTTTAGTTGCATCAGACCAGACGGGTCGAGTAAAATGCACCAAAAAACAGAAACAAACCAAACCAAACCAAACCAAACCAAACCCAATTTCCAAGGCTTTCCTGGAGTACACTACTGACAAAACGTGTGCCATTATCTTCTATTGTTTTCACTTAATTGTATGCTTCTTCTCTATAGTGGGAAAGCTAGATCGATGTGAGATATATAGGATTATCATCAATAAGCATTGGATACACTTTATGAGACAACACAATTTATGAGTCATTACCACCTTATTTTAACTCTTTCAGAAATCGTACGTGGTAAAAATAAAGATTCTTTGTAACTTGGAAAGTCTTATCTCATGTATTGCAAAAGATCAAAGGCAAGAAAAGTAGGGCTCTCTCTCTCTCTCTCTCGCTTTGTATGTATACTTTTCTCCTTTATATCCAGTTTTTCAGTTGATGTCCACGTGGGTAAGCAGGATATATCCATTCTTGGGTGAGCAAAAGATGTCGCTCTTGCTCGACTAGTTTATTAAACAGGATATATCGATTCTTGGGTGAGCAAAAGATGTCGCTCTTGCTCGACTAGTTTATTAAACAGGATATATCCATTCGGTCAGACTCAAACATATTTCCTTACTAAATTACCTAAGGAACACAATGATATCTACGAACAGTACTAGTTTAATTCTCACAAAGGCAGTAATAAAGCAGAAAGTTTAATTCTTCATATGACCCTGTTGCTGATGAAGCTGGGCCATTTTCGAATTGATTAACGGTAGTAGTGATTCGCCCGATCTTCTTCAATCTCCAAAAGTGAACGGAAGTCCGACGTCCGATCTCTGTACGTGGACTTCATTCACGCGATTATGTCGGAATCCCGCCGGGGGGCGGGGGGGTTGTCTAAAGAGCCAAAACGTTGTTGGAGAGAGAACTGAGGTTCGGCGGGTGCACTGCTGGGATCCGCAAGCAATCTACCCGGATCTAATTGAATATTTTGGAGATCTATCTAGGATTTGGGCTTCGAGACTAACCTTACCAACATCTTATCGGTAAATTTTCACTTTTCTAAGATTTAGCAATACTCTAAAATTTGGTTAAAAATTGAGATTTTGGTTAAAGTTAAAATTATTGAAGATATTAATCTATATTAGAGACTATTCATTCTAAAGTTAAAATAATAATATAATATTATATATTTTAAAAATAATTTTTTTTAATATTTTACAAATATACTTTATATATTAATTAAAAATTTAATTTTTACTTAAATTTATTATTTTCTAACTATTTTTTATATCAACTTAAATATCCAACACAATATAGTCTTGTTTACAAAAAATATTTCTTATAAAATCTGGACATAATATAATCTTGTTTATTAATGAAAATTTTAAAAATAATTTAATAAAGTCTTGTTGATTATTTGTGAATAAAATATGGATTTGATGAGTGAATAATGACTCTCCAACTTTGAAAATTCCTTTAGAGTTATTGTAATTCAAAATCTAAACTGGCCATGTTTGGATAGTGAAAATGTTTCATCTCATATAATCTCATCCCATCTCATTTTATCATAACAAATTTTTCAAATTTTTACACAAAATATAATAAAAAATTTAACTTTTTCAAATCTCAAAATAATAAAAATATTAAAAAATAATATTCTAATAATATTTTATTCAATTTTCATTTAAAGTCATCTTAACTCATCTTACCATCCAAACTGCACTTAAAGATTTTTAGCTAGTCCAATACAGATCATTTATACAAAACTTAACTATATTTTAGATTTTACTAACAGTTTGGGTAACCTCACGACTATTTATTATGAGCCTATAATCCTGCAATGCACAGATTGTCATAAAATAGAGAAGTGATTGTAAAATATATTTGAATATGTATATATCCGAATATGTAGGTTATAAAATGAGATTTAGTATAATCGGAATACAAAATTCTTTCTAACCAAAACATTGAGCCGATCCACTCTCCACAGCTTTTGTCCTCCACCATCTCCTGTGTGGCTTGCGTTTACTGAAACATATGCATCCATCTAATACTGAAACCTTGTACAACCCACAAAAGATAGACATTAAAGCCTGCAAACCTACCAACCAAATCAAGAAGTAAAACAAAACCATCAATCAAATACTTGCGTATTCACTGCTTTTAGTTACCCAAATTTAACTATTTTTTTTCACTAGGGTGTGCGAGGGTTGCACCTTCCAGGTTGCCTAACAATTTATTCAACTACAATGGAGATTGTAAAATCTTAATTAAAATAATAAATTCATTAATAATAGGGTACTTCAAAAAAAGTGCCTAACAATTTATTCCAGACGTCGTCTTCTCAACGGCATGCTTCTCCAATAAGCCACCACCTTTCCCAAGCCCAGTGGACAATATTGTCATCAAAATGATCCGATTCTTGCATTACTTGCAAATAATGTACTTATCTCATGCAATAATCCGATTTAAACTTCAATTTTAAAATATAAAAATGAATGTAAAATAGAAAAATAATATTTAGAGGATTTTTTTATGAATTTAAACCTGAAACAAATTAAAAGTTCATTAAAAAAATAAAAACAAAGATATAGAAGAAAAAAAAAAGGTTAATATTTGTTTTGATCTTACCCTGAAGTCTTGTTGGTCCATAGAGAGCATGGGAAGAACATGGAAGGTAGAGAATATTGTCATTGTTTCACATGGGCAATCAACCATGGATGAAGAAGAACTAAATGCCCTTGTTTTAGCCCCACAAAAACATAGCACTGCAGCAACTAAGCAGTCCTAAGCACGTATGTCTCTCCTTTTCCATCTATAGGGTTTTTCCTACCACTTAGCTTATATATAATTGAACATATACGTTCTTTACTGGATATAGAAACTTCTAAGCGTGTACTGCCGCCAATCACCACACAATCCCAAACCTATATTTCTTTTTTTCTTCCACAAAACCACAAAGACCCTCGATGCAGTGACCAAAGCCTCACGCCGCTGCCAAGCCTCACCACCACAAGGAAGCCCCACAGCCAAGCTAGATTCTACGTCGCAACCCCCCACCATAGTGACCAAAGTCTCAAGCACGACATAAACCACCCATGACCCAACACTGTCGAGTCTTTCATGCATGACGGAAACTGCCAAGCCTAATCAGCCACCATGCAACGACAACATACTCCACAAAGCTGCCCACACCACCATGTCAGCCATTGCAAAACTTTGGAAGGGGTGCTCTGTTTGACTCCACTTAAAACATAGGAATTTTCTTCCCACTGTGAGCCACGTCACCAGCCCTACCTCGACGTCGCCACTTGCATAGATAACCACTGGGCACCCCAAGCCACCGCTTCTCTCTCTCTCTCTCTCTCTCTCTCTCATGAATGACAATTCACTCTCCCTTCTTTTTCTCCTCGTGCTCTACCATCACTCCCAGTCGTGCCGCCATTAATAGTCACCCAGGCCGTCGCTACATGTAACAATCTCTCGATAAGGAACTCTCCTATCTATGGCACGGGTTTAGGTTTGGAAGTGTGCTTGGGATTAGTTTCTCTACATGGGAGTGCTCGGCCATTTGTTTTTAACCATCTCAACGAACTTTGCAAATAAACTATAAAGCATGTTGACAATTGCTCCACTTGACCCTTTGTAAATATGTTGAATCATTGCACATCTCGACTCTTTGCAAATAAACTGAATTATGTTGAACTGTAGTCCTCAAAATCACATTCATCTAAGTGGTGCTCTAATTTTGTTTACATTGATTGGTGTCTAAGCGGTGCTCTAAATCTTTTCCACCAATTGACGTTTGGTTCTTCAAAGTCTGGAGCCGTGGGGTGGCTTGGTTGTGGCTCACGGGGGGGAAAATGTTACTCTATTTCAGTGGTGCAAAAGAGAGTGCTTGGCCATTTGTTTTTAACTATTTAGACGAACTTTGCAAATAAACTATAGAGCATGTTGACAATTGCACTGCCTTGACCTTTGTAAATATGTTGAATCATTGCACCTCCTGACTCTTTGCAAATAAACAATTTGCAACTTTGCTAGTTCATTGCACCGCTTGAACCTTTACAAATAAACAGTTTACTGGTTTGTATGGTGGGCTGATAATTTATGAATTGTTAAGCCGATTTTTGCAGACTAAATACCAAGTCAGCAAGTTAAAATTTGGCTTTTATATAATTAAATAAATTTTATTATTAATTTTTATATATTTTTTACTAATATTTAATATTTTATCATTATTTTTTTTTTTATTATTCATAAAATACTTTAAAATATCTCATTATTCAAAAGCAATCTTAGTCCAATGTCAGTGTTCTAACCCATGCTTTGTCCACGGGCTCGATTCGGGATTGTTGGCCCAGTTCAAGGCCCAATTTATCCATAATACCCAGATCACAACCTAACTAACCACCTTTTCTTGACCCTCGGATCCCTGATGAATATTGCATATAGGCCGTCAGATCCAGGTCTTCCTTGAAAAACCCTAATCCTTTTGTTACTTCAGTCTTCGGTCCAGTATATATGGCTACCTCCGCCGCACAGTTCTTCTTTCAGGTAGTGTTCTCCCACTTCTAAAACCTCCGATCCGTAATCCTCATCTCCTAGTATACCCAGGAGAGGTTAAAGAGACGGCATCGTTTTGCTGTCCGCCTTGACTGAGCCCCTAGCTTCGTCTTGGCCCTCGATTTTGCTTTTTTCTTAGCCCCAATCATTCTGTATATTTTATCTTCTACGTTTTCTTCGAAACCCATAGAATCGTAGACATGGTAGGGAAGCTCTCGAAGTCGGAAAAGAAGATCGCGTACGACGCGAAGCTATGCCAGCTGCTTGACGAGTACACCCAAATCCTGGTGGTGGCGGCCGACAACGTCGGATCCAACCAGCTCCAGAATATTCGGAAAGGTCTACGTGGCGACTCCGTGGTGCTCATGGGTAAGAACACCATGATGAAGCGCTCCGTCAGGATCCATGCTGAGAATACTGGCAACAATGCTTTCCTCAACCTCATTCCCCTTCTTGTTGTACGTCACGCTCTTTTATTTATTTTAATTTTCGTGGTATATCTTAAAACGAATCCACAAAAAATCTTTTAACACCTTAAAAATATCACCTTTCGTTGGATTAGGGAAACGTAGGGCTGATTTTCACGAAGGGTGATTTGAAGGAGGTCAGCGAAGAGGTTGCCAAGTACAAGGTCCTTTGTCTAAAACCCTTTACCTTGCATTTAGAATTATTTCTTGTCGAATTTTTGCTCTTAGTGTAGTGTATTTATGATTTCCATGTAGTCCATTAGTGGAGAATTCTATGCTTCGAGTGCTTTAACTGTTTTTATATAGAATTTTGGGTACCAACAAAAACTGTTTTGAAATGGCTGTTCTTATATAATGATAATGAAACCATATTGATGCACAATGATATACAAGTATGTAGGGTTCCTTCTTATCAATGCTTTGTGAGTATAGTTGGTCGTGGAGGAGAGCTAGAAAACAGAGGAATTATTTTGGACTCGCGTTGCTTAGTATTTTAATGTTCAGAATTATAGCCACTTGTGCTGATGCTCATATAAGTATATTGCCGAGTGTAACAGCCCGACGTGTGAAAGGATCTGTAACAGGGTCCTGGGTTCGTGGGCCTTATTTTTATTTTGTTATGTTATTTTCTTTAGCCTGCTTGTAACGTTGGACCTAATTGTAGCTAGCGGGCTGGAGCCCATACAATAGGTTTATGCCCTTGGTCTGCTTTGTTTTGCTCTAGTTTGCTTGGTAGTCAGCCCCAAGCCCAAGTTAGGGATATCCCATCTTTCTCCCTGATAAATGTGCGAGCCCTAAGGCTGAGATCACTCCACTACTATTCAGTATTTTATCGTAACTTTTCACATACATTTCACTACTTTTTACTACTATTCACTACTATACAATATTTTATTATTACTTTTTCATCATTTTTTCACTATTATTCACAGATCATTTGAGATCACGTCACTACCCAAACCTAGCCTTAGTGCTCTAGCGGAATTAACCAGAAAGTAATAGAAACTTCTTCCTATCATCTTTGTCTTCCTTCTGAATTTTCTTGGAGGTTTTCTCACCCTCAAAGTGAGATATTTTATTTCATTTTACTATCAATCCTTTGGTTGTGTTACACTGAGCCTCTGGTAAATGTCACTTTAATGTTAAATGCAGTTTTTGTTGCCATCGACTAAGTCACTGAAAATTGTTGGGAAGCCTGCTCAAGAAATCCAAACAGAAATAAGTTGTGCACAGTTTTCTTTATCCCTACAAATTTTGGGGTTTGGCCAATTCGCTGATACAACAGCAATGCTGTTCATGTTGCTTGAGTGTTTTTATTTATTTTTATTTTTTTGCCTACAGGAGGCTTCTTTTTTACATGGTTAGGAATAGGTGTTTTTTCTTGGTTCCTTGTCAAGTTTTCAATGAACAATAACATGCCGATGTTGTATGGCTGTGTTGCAAAACATTTGTTTTCATTTCTTCTTGAAAATGATTTATTCATTTTCTTTGTTGAATATTGTCATATAATCGTGTTCTAAAACTTACAGGGTTGTAATTTTGTGAGGTTTTTACTAAATTTTTCTGTAGTTGCCTTGTAATTGTTTGCTGATTTTTGTATTTAGAATGCGCTTTCTTATGTTGTGATTCCTCTGCTGTAAATATAACTTTCCATACTTAAACAGGTTGGAGCACCTGCTCGTGTTGGTTTAGTTGCTCCAATTGATGTTGTTGTACCTCCTGGAAACACTGGACTCGACCCTTCTCAGACCTCTTTCTTTCAGGTCCATGATCTCAATTGAAAATACTTCCATTTTTCATTAATTTGAAACATCCGAGTCTTATGCCATTGTCTTTCAGGTTCTTAACATCCCAACCAAGATTAACAAGGGTACTGTTGAAATTATCACCCCTGTGGAGCTTATTAAGAAGGGTGACAAGGTTGGCTCCTCTGAGGCTGCCCTGCTTGCAAAACTTGGGATAAGGCCCTTTTCTTATGGTCTCATTGTCCTATCTGCTTATGACAATGGCTCAGTCTTCAGCCCTGAGGTACTTGATCTGACTGAGGATGACCTTCTTGAGAAGTTTGCCATTGGTGTGTCTATGGTCACTTCATTGTCACTGGCTCTCTCGTACCCAACACTAGCAGCTGCACCGCATATGTTCATCAATGCCTACAAGAATGCTCTTGCTATTGCTGTTGCCACCGAGTATTCCTTCCCCCAGGCAGAGAAAGTTAAGGAGTTCCTAGAGGTATCTCATCCGCTAAAACGATTTTACCCTTTTTATGCATCAGTACAGAAGACTCTGGCTCTGTTACTCTTCAGCAGATTTTTAAATCCCCTTTTTTTTCGTTGTAAAAGTAATTGTTTTGGTTATTAATGCAGGACCCAAGCAAATTTGCTTTCGCTGCTGCCCCTGCTGCTGCTGCTGATTCGGGTGCTGCCCCTGCTGCTGCTGCTAAGGAGGAAGAGAAGAAGGAAGAGCCAGCTGAAGAGTCCGATGATGACATGGGTTTTAGTTTGTTCGATTAAGTTCGTGTAGGTTATGCTTTTACTAAGGGACGGTGATCCTTGTGTTTACTTTCTAGTGGATTTTCACTGATGGAGCTTATTTATTTATTTTATGCATATCTGTTTCCCTATTACTTTTGGAGAATTATCAAGTTTACATGCCTTTTGTCTTTCGTGTTGGTGAGTTTTTGTTCTGGATTTATCAAGTTTAATACGCCATATAATTACACCATCAAACCATATTTTATTGTTCGCGAAACTTTCTTACTATTTCGGTTCTCACGTTGGCGACCAAGTTAAAATCGGCTCTATTTTTGCTGTTTTAACTTTAGGCAGCTTCAAGTTTGAATTATTCATGGTTACTTCTTCTGTCTAGGAGCTCATGATTGATGATATGGTATGGTATCCGCCAGAACTTCCTTTTTGTAAAAAGGCTTTTTGCAGTCTTGTGTACCCATCCACCCCACCGAGGTCCTAGGAAAAGGGATCATGGGCTAAAATTATGAGAATTATTGTGCTAATTTCACTAACCTTATTGGGCTGAAACCAGTTGGGCAAAAACTGGTAAACACCAGAATTGGCTTCTCAATTGGTCGACTTGCTTTCAAATTGTGAGTTTTCGGCCCAATAAGATTCTGTTTGGATAGTGAAGTGAGATGATGATTTTAATTGAAAGTTAAATAAAATATTATTATTATTTTAGATTTTGAAAAAATTAATTATTTATTATATTTTATATGAGAATTTAAGAAAGTTGTAATATTGGAATGAAATATTTTTATTATTCAAACGAGGCATAAATGTCTATGCTGTTTTTTTACCCCCGGGCTGACTAATATTTTATCGAGACGAACTTTACATCTCTACTGTATATATTTTGAATTCAGATTATTTAGAGAAAAATGTAAAGATACAATCATACAAATACTATAAAATGGAAATATAAATAAAGTTAATAGTTCTTATAACATTTATGATCTATCTAATACTGCCAAGTAAACATACACAGAAAATGTTGTAAGGGTATACCTATAATATCCATTTCCGATCTAGATTTTGAAAAAATAAATTCTAAAGAAAATTAATGAGAGATAGAGAGAAAGAGATAAGTGATGCCTCCTATCTTAGGAGCTGGCCCATTTAAAATTATTTATGTTCGAGGTCTTTCATGTTTGGGTTTCTAGGAGGCGGCAAACTGTTATTATCAAAAGGATATAGTATATATTTTATGAAAGGGGTGATGTGGCGTCTTTTTATTATAGGATCTTACTTCTTATTATCATTTCATCATTTTATAACATAATATTAGATAATTGAACATTATTTATTATATAATATTACATACAATGTAATGATAAAAAGTTGAATAAATAGAGGATGACTAATTTTTTTTTTTTATCAAATATAAATTAATAATGCGGTAAGAATCGGGCAGAGAGGCCAGGTGGACGGACATCTCTGTTTCTGCTTTATTAATTTGGCCGGACAATTGTCTGTAATTATTATAGTTAATAGCCACACCGACAAATCCCCCCCAATGGGAAACTTTTGACATGCATGATATTTAAAAAGGAATAGGCATTGATAATGAAGGTTTCCAAGTCATGACGCATGACTGCTCAACGCCATTGATTAGGCCCGACCCCTTACCTACAAATTCTACCAAAATTATATAGAGTCGTTCTATATAAAAATCCTACATTTTATATATTACTTAAAAATATAATAATAAAAGAGTAAAATTATATATTTTTAAATAATATATAAAAATATGAGAGTTATATCTAGAATTTTTTAATTAGATCTATTCTTGCTTCCTCAGACTGTAGAGGAAGTTAAAAAAAATAATAAATAAATAAAAATCCAGATAACACAGACAAACGTGCTGTTAAAGCATCTACCAGATATTCCGATTCCTCCCAATTGTCGACCACAGACATCGAAGAGTCTAGATAAAACAAAATAAAAAGGAAAGGGACGTGGAAGTAGAAATGTAAATGGGCCAATTCTAAGTGCATGATGCTGATATTTGGTAGTGCGCCTCGACACATATTACATGCTCCCTTTCCAGGCAACCACCTCTCCATTGACTTTTTTTACTCCCTTCCAACTCAATTCAAAAAAAAATCACCAACTATTTAATATAATATTAATTTAAGAAATAATATTTACAATTTTATTCTTTCAATTAATATTATATAAAATTATAAAGTAAATATTATATCAATCACACGAATAAAAATCATAAAATCCAATATGTAAATTTAGTTTTACCTTCCTTTGCCCATTTTATAAACTGCACTCAAAATATATATATACATACATACCTAATAGAATAATATTATACACTAATTTTATTTCACTTTTATTCTACTGTATAAAATATAATACATTTATCATCATTAAATGATAAATAATTATTTAATAAAAAATTATTTAATAATAATAAATATGTCACATTTTATATAGTGAGATGTCAGTGTGATTTATAGAATTTTACTAATTAATTATATGCACCATATTTTAATCTTACTTTTATCTCATTATATAATATATGACATATTTATTATAATTAAATAATAAATAAATATCTAATAAAAATTTATTTAATAATAATAAATATACTATATCTTAATAGAATGAAAGTGTAACAGTAGTAATATATTATATAGAATTTTACTAATTATATATAATAGCATAACATAAACTTTGGATTATCTACCGTACGCGCCACGTGGCACGAATCGTGAACTTTAGTTTGGCATCGGCGCATCACCGCTGTAACCTGATCTGTCCACCACGTATTTGGATAGGTATAGAGTGGAAAATGGTGGCCGAGCCACGTGATCGGAAGGCCACGTGTCGGGGTCTGGGAGCATGTCACATGCGGTTCCCGCGAGATTAGTTGGCCCCTAAAGCACAGAAGGATCGCCAGAGTTGGGGGCCACTTACTACTCCCCCGGGGTCGTTGCGTTGAAGGAGGCAATTACAGCCTATAGGTGACACGCGTGTACCAATAAAAGGCCGTGGGATTGGCGAAGAGAATTTGAAGCGGCAAACACGGAGAGATCGAGTCCAATTGAAGCTTCTTTATATATCGCCAACCTTTGAATCCAGATGACAGCGTCGGAAAGCGACGAAACTAGGGGCTGATTTAGTTAGATAAAATTAAAATATCTCATCTCATTTTATTTTAATAATTTTTTTAATTTTTTTAAATTTTTATATTAAATAGAATAAAAATTTTAATTTTTTAATATTTTAAAATAAAAATAATATTAAAAAATAATTTTTTATTTAATTTTTAATAATATAATTTATTTCATCTCAATTACGTAATCAAACGAGCCTAAAATGGAGGCTTATCCAAAACCAACGGAACTGAACAGCGATCAAGGATTATTCTTTTTAAGTAATGATATTTGATGTTATAGGTGTCTCGTCACCTAGTCTTTTAAAAAAAAAAAAAATTAAATATAAAATTTATATAAAATAATAATATTTTTTTTAACACGATACTTATCTACTGTATTTAATATTATTTTTATTATTTGTATTTTTATAGTGATTGTAGTTTTCATTTTTAATAAAGTTTCAAAAGGAGTATACTGTATACTTGCCTGTATAATATTGGGAATTTGGGATCAGTTGTTACGCTTGCTATTTGGTGGCTAGGATAGGTACGTCCGTTCTACATAGGAACATGTATAAATTTGATTTGTTTTTTTTTCATACAAATCATACGAGCAGTACTTTGCATGTTTTGTTGAGTGAAGTTAACTTCCGATATTGACAATAAGGATGAGTTTGTATATTGAAGTGAGTTTAGTTGAGTTGAGTTGAGATGATAAAATATTATTAGAATATTATTAGAATATTATTGTTTATTATTATTATTATTTTGAGATTTGAAAAAGTTGAATTGTTTATTATATTTTATGTTAAGATTTGAAAAAATTATAATGATGAGTTGAAATGAGTTAAGATGAGCTTAACTTCTAAACGAAGCCTAAAAACACTTCACATAAGCCACTATTTGGTATTAGCCAAACCACACCTTACGAGGCATGAGCCAAACCACTCATCCCAAATTCTTCGAATTCAAAATACTAATAGACTGTGTGAGAGAGATCGAATTGATGAGAAAGAGACTTGATGAATTAGAGAGAGATGTAACGAGTGAGAGAGCTTGAGAGAGAGTCGTAGATGAGAGAGAGTTGTAGATGAGAGAGAGAACTGATGAAAGAGATAAGTACTGATGAGCGAGAGAGAATTGGTCTGCATTTAGAGAAAAAAATAATAATACTAACTAAAATGTACTGATCAATCGTGAACAATGATTGATATATAGTATAGTTATATTGATAAACACTACTGGATCAATAACTTGAGAGAGAGAGAGAGAAAGGGGATTTTCAAGCAAACAAAAAAGTTTCATATTCTGTTGTTTCATTAATATGGCAGGCAGTCTTGGAATATTTGTCTTTGCAGAGTGCAAATCCACATTAATTTTTTAAATGTTGCACATCTCACATCTGATCTCGTAACAGTGGGTTTTAGCCTCTTGGATATTAAGATGATATAAAATAATTTTAGATAAAAGTTAAAAATTAAATAAAATATTATTATTATTTTAAATTTTAAAAAAATTAAATTATTTATTATATTTTAAACAAAAATTTTAAAAAAGTATACTAATAAAATGAGATAAAATAAATTAAATTAAGATAATTTCTCAATCCAAATATATCCTTTTAAGTCCTTTGTTTTCATTCCGACAAGATGGATTAATCGATTCAATCTGAGAATTAACGGAAAAACAATCTTTTAACCTTGTAGAGGTCGAGCCTATCTTTTGGGGTTGGGCTGACGAGATAAAAACCCAATCCATTTGCCCTATCTTATCCAAAATCAGAGCAAGTTGCTCTATTAAACTACTATATTGTCTTAAACACAATCCGATAAGGTAAATTCTGACTACAATTGCTATATTTTACGTCGGTATTATCCATTGTGCTATGTGAGGAGCATTTGTCATCGGTTTTATTTGTATATTTTATAGCATTCTTCATGTCGTGGGCGCATGAAATGTAAGGAAAATCTTGGCACATTCCTTCCATAATCCATATAGCAACAGTCCTGCCGAAATATCAAATATTAATTAGCTGGTAGGTATGCTGAAGTCTTTTTCTTTGTCCCTCAAAACGCGGACTAATTCACGAGTTCCCAATTCCCGGCACACCGACAATTGCACAGCTTGCAAATGTCAAGCTGGAAAACATTGGATGCCTCATAATTCATTATTATATCTTTATCATATTTTTTTTAAAGGAAAATACTACTGATATGGTTTTTAAACGTGTCTATTCATATATTTTTTAATTTATTTTAATAATTGATAAAGTGATTATTAATGAATTTTTATTTATTTATTTTAATAATTAAAGATGTTTAAAAAAATACTTAAAAATAAATAAAAAAATTATTAATAGTGATGTGCATATTTGGGATGCAGATGTAGCATTACAAAATAAATATGTTGCGTCTGTAATTGTAGAATAATACTGCGTATTTAATCCTTATATACGCCAACTCAAATCTTAATTGAAAGGCAACGTGCAATGACCCTGGTCCAACTTAAAACCCTACTGTTCGTAGAATCCAAACTACAAAGACACTTTGGCTTCCTACGTTAGGTGAAATGGATAAGGCTCGTTTTCCATTCTTTCTTTAATATTTCTTCCTATAAAAAATGAGAAAATTCTTACGTTTTTTTCAAATAAGTTAAATTTTTAGGCACCGGCGACTTTCAAATTTCATCATTCCAAAGTTCCAAACGCCTTTTGGCTGTTCAAATATCCACTACCTACTATAAATACCCACTTCCTGTCTCTGGCTTCCTCAAAACTCCTGCAAACCCAGAACATACACGATCAATTCTCTCACTTCGTTCAAGGAAAAAAATGGTTGATTTAGATTGCAAGGCAAAGATAGTCTCAACCGACGTGCCTAACAAATCCCCAAAACTCTCCAACAAACTTCAAGTTTCGGTCCCATCCACCTTCCGTGACGCCCAAATATCCGAGGCTCCGGCTGTTGCTTGCTCCGCTTACGACGACTATCTTCGCCTCCCGGAGCTTCGGAAGCTGTGGAGCTCCAATGAGTTTCCCAGTTGGAAAAACGAGTCCGTTTTAAAACCGGCTTTACATGCTTTAGAGATTTCGTTTCGGTTCCTCTCGACGGTCTTGTCGGACCAGCGGCCGTACGCCAACGGGCGCGAGTGGAGGCGAAGGCTGGAGTCTCTCACGACGAGTCAGATAGAGATCATTGCTAATATCTGCGAGGACAACGAAGAAGACCGTGCGACACGAGGAACGGCTCCCATCGTAGATCTGAGGTCATCGCACGGTGTCCTGGTTCGCGATGGTAGCTATGCCGAGGTGTGGAAGATGACAGGCGACACTACCGTTGTGAGCCGCACCAGCGAGTCTAGCTTGCTTCCTAGGCTTGCTACGTGGCATAAATCGGAGGATATCGCGCAGAAGATCCTCTACTCCATCGAGTGCGAGATGCGGAGGTGTCCGTACACTCTTGGCTTGGGAGAGCCGAACCTTACCGGTAAACCGAACCTCGAGTACGACCTGGTGTGCAAGCCGAGCGAGCTTCACTCCCTGAAGAAGAGTCCGTACGATCACATCGACAACTACGAGAACCAGACGCTGTACTGCACGCAACAAATTCTAGAGTCGTGGATCTATGTGTCGCAACAGCTTTTGAAACGAATCACAGAGCAAGTCGAGAACAAAGATTTCGTAAGAGCTGCGAGCGATTGCTATTTGATCGAACGGATCTGGAAGCTTCTGACCGAGATCGAGGATCTCCACCTCTTGATGGACCCAGACGATTTTCTCAGGCTCAAGAATCAGCTTTGCATTAAGTCGATGAACGAAGCGGGACCTTTTTGCTTCAGATCAAAGGGACTCGTGGATATCACGAGGCAATGCAGGGATCTGAAGCATAAGGTGCCATGCATACTAGGCGTTGAGGTGGACCCCATGGGTGGGCCCACGGTCCAGGAGGCGGCCATGAAGCTCTACAGAGAGAAGAAAGAGTCGGAGAAAATTCACCTGCTTCAGGCTTTGCAGGCAATCGAGTCGGCCATGAAGAGGTTCTTTTACGCCTTCAAGCAATTGCTGGTGGTTGTGACGGGGAGCTTGGATGCGAACGCGAACCAAGTCGTCTTGAGTTCAGACTCGGGCGACTCACTGAGTCATATCTTCCTTGAGCCAACCTATTTCCCGAGTTTGGATGCGGCAAAGACGTTTTTGGGGAATTTTTGGAACCATGAACAGGGTGGGATGAGGCTTGGGTAAATTGACTCGGAAGACTCCAGCCGAGTCTTTATTCGGTTCGAGTCGAGTTGCAAACTCGTGTTCCTCAGCGGAGTTGAGGAAATCCAGCTAATAGTGTTAGGTTTACACACTTTGGAAGATTTTTTGTACTGTTATACTTCTTTCTCTTGCTGAATTTATGTACCGTTAGTTCATGATTTGTATATACAAAAGGTTGACGTTCGTTAAAAATCATGATTTTCTTTCCTTTTTGGCAGAATTTATGCACCACGAGTTCATGATATCTTCACTATAAATGTTCCGAAAATTGGAAATATGGGCAGATCACGTTAAGCAATTAATTATCAGTTGCATATATATTTATATATAATTTTACAGTTTGATGGGAAAAAAACAATAATAACTCGCCATCCACCATGGCACCCAAAAAACGAGGATTAAGACCAATCATGCGATGGTTGTTGGTATTTGATCTTGAAGATATTCTTCTTCCACTGTTATTGGATGACTTCTTGTTTAAACAAGGAAGGAACAATGCTTGTTGTTGTTATTTGAAAGTGTGATTTACGAAATCGAAATTAAAATGGGCATGGCCGCTTATCCAAATTGCCAATTGTATATATATATGGAAAATTGGAAATGCCAGGGATTAAAAAATAAAGACATTACCATCTGGAGAATAGGGGGAGGAACTAGCTTCGGAAGCTGGCAATGCAATGTCGGTGGCCCAAATCATATTTGCATTTACGTTGTTGTGGGGGCGTAGTCTCGTCCCTGTTGTTGGATCAAAGCTCTCTCAAATTATTCTTCGGATTTTAAGGAAACAGACATACCAAATGAGATTTACAATATTTATTGAACAATTAATTATGTCTGAAATATTTAAACAAACAATAATAAATGATATAGAACTCACTCATATATACTTCAAACTCTCAAATTTGACAAATATGTTGAGATAGTCTTTTCTAACCAACTCTTATCCTTTATTTTTTATTATTTTTTTTAAAAAATGACTGTATTTCTAATTTTATTGATATCTTTTATTTATAACGAAAGAAAATTGTGATTACAACCAAATGCTAGATAAACTAAAAAGTCAAAATCAAGGCATAAAAAAAAAACTAAAAACATCCAAGACCAAACCAAGTATCTATAAAGTACATAGTGGAGCACAAAATCCAAGACCAAACCAACTCTATCCTTTATATTCCATTAGTCTTCTCAATTTAAGTTCTTGTTCATATTGGCCATTATTTTAGTTTAAATCAGACCAATAATGTACTGCACTTGTTGTACTTTAATATTTATAAGAAGCCTATTAGTGCCCCAATTAGATAATAGTTTTGCTATTTATTATCTTTATACACTATATATTATATTTTTTTATTTTTAAAATAATTGAATTTTTTAACTTATTATTTATATATTACATATTTGATAAGAAAAAAAAAATTATGATATACAATGTATATATAATTTTTTAACTTATTATATATAATGTATAGAGACGATGAATAGAATTTATTATTAGACATTTGTAGAACCTCCAACTTTGGGCTTTCCTAAGACCATCGCCAACCAGCCCAACTTGGCTACGAAATTAGGCCTCCAGTTAGAAGAAAAATCATAAAAAGCCTACTTGGACCAGAAGTAGATCCGTTAAAAAGGCCGAAAAAAGTTTCAACACGTCGAGACCGAGCGTGATGTCTGATCTACAAAAAGGCAGTTCACATGTCTCTGACCGTGAACCTTAAAATTCGTATCGACGGACGGCCACGTGTTGGCCACAGATCCCTTCACTTGGCATGCTCGAGAAAGTGCCCGACACCTCTTTTTTCTACGTATCTTATTCATACAATGATACAACGGGACTGAGATATATTTGATTTTCCATAACAAAGCTTTTTTTCCCTCTTCTTTTACACAGCCTTGTTCGTGCTCTGACTTATCAACCCCTATTCCTTCTCTTCCTTCCTTAATAATAGCACCTCTCTCTCTCTCTCTCTCTCTCTCTCTCTCTGATATACTCGTGGGTTCTCTGTTACTTCTTGATCAGCGAAGTCAGTGCTCGGATATGGGATTGAGGATTGGTCCAAATCCAACTGGTTGGCTGCCTTTTCAGTTTACATCCCCTTTTCTACTTTGTTATGCCCCAAACTCGGCCAAAAAAGAAAACATTTACCCTTCCATGTTGAAAACATGTGGGGGAAGCAATACATTCCTGGCTTACCGATTGTCTTACCAACCCGCTCGTTCCCGGTCACGTTATTGTAGAGAAAATGAAGTAAGGCTAGCTTGTGGAGCGAATTTTGATGAACTCTCCGATGAAGAAACGATGAAACAGATGCACGATGAAATTGACAAGAAAACTGCTTGCACAGTATCGGAAACCTCGGGAAAAACTAGGCACATAGAAGGTGAAGATAACGTCAAGTTATGGCACGTTGCAGCTTTGAAGCTTCATTCTTTGGAACCTTCCTTGCTGGGTATCCAGCCCGAGCCACCGCAGTGGCCCGAGAGAGATGAGGTTCTTCGCATTAGCATTCAAAGGAGAGTGAACAGAATGGAAATCCCCATATCGCTTCGCATAATCAAGAGGAAGCAGCAATGGGAAGAGAGTTTGGAAGAAGCGGGGGACTCTACTTACTGTTCTATGATGAGGGCCTTCTCATCAATGGTATTTATAATCAGAGAGCTTCAGAGCTGCGCGTTACAAATGAGGGGAAGTCTCTATTCTGAAGATTTGCGTGGGATTGTTGAGAAGGTACAGAAAGAACTGAATGCGTCATTTGTTTGGGTCTTCCAACAAGTTCTTTCGCGGACTCCGACTCTTATGGTTTACGTGATGATTCTTTTGGCTAATTTCACGGCATGTTCTATGGCCGATAACTTAGGGTCTTCCATGAGCTTAAGTCCTTGTTCTCATGGAACTATCACAGAGACTGAGAACAAGGATCGACCTCAGTTTAAGCTCGGTCTTATGGAAATTAGGCCAGGTACTGCTGCTGCTGGTCGCAGCGGCAGATTAAACCCTGTTGTTGATGACACTGAGGGTGGGGACAAGGACTTGAGAAGATCGTATCTGTCTATGAATGTTGTTCCTGTTGAGATATCTGAGATTTCATTGCTTAGAAATAGGGAGTTGATCACAGAGGAGGAGGTAAATTTGTGGAATTCAGTGGTGGAAGAAGCTTCTAGAATGCAGGCAGAGATGAGCGGGGAGGCTCTTGATCATAAAACGAAGCAACACTTAGTGTCTCCGATGACTGTGGAGCTGGAACCAGATGATTATGAGGATTACTTTAGGACAGATCTCTTTTACCAGTTGGGGTTATCCCGGGAGCCAAATAATACTCTTCTGCTGTCAAACTATGCACAATTCCTCCACCTCGTTTCTCATGACAATGACAGGTGATTGCTAATTAACTCTTCTAGTCTAGTTAGTGGTGTTATTTTGTTTGCATATTGAAAGTGGGGAGAGTTTGAAAACCAAACGAAATTGGTGAAAGAGACAAAGACTAGCAAACTGAATCGACATGTAAAAGGAATCCTTATTGCTTGCAAATTTGGGGTTCGAATGGGACATATCAGATGGGTTACTCTTGATATAGTCATTCCATTCTTACTTACACGGATCAGCTTGAAAAAAAGGTTCTTCTAGTTGGTAGAGTGAAGATGATATCCATTAAGAGAGGTACCTCTTTTTGAGTTGAAACTTTCTATGTGATTGTGGGAACAGTCAATTGCATTGGATAGAGATACGATTGTCTTTAGTGTATGTCATGTTCTTTGGTTGTATTTTAGACTTTGGGATGAGAAGTGTCTCCCTTATAACTGGATGTCACGCATTTCTGAGTAGTGTGGGGAATTTGTCCCTTCTGCATGCAGTGCTGTGAAGCCATGAAATGCTACTAGGCCGGGAATGCGCTAGCCAATGTAGCCATGTCCGAAGACTACCTACATTTGGGACTCCAAAGTTTAGTTCTTGACTCAAAAAAGCTAAGCCATGGCCCCTAGATGTAGACAACACCAGAGAACCAGAACCATAGCCTAGTTCAACTAGTTGATAGCAACCAAGTAGCACACACTTTATGTCGAGTAACTCAATAATCGAATGGCCTGTCAAATTGCTAGGAATTGTACAATTCAATTTTACTGTATTTGACTTGAGTGCATGGTGTTAGCATATGGTATCAATATCGTGAAGTTCACGTCTTACAATTAAGCGGGTGACAAGTAAAAACGTACTTATATTGGGTTGTGATTTTACTGGAGTGAAGATGCTGCTAAGCTTGTTTTCTTTCATATTTCCATGGGCTTGCAGGGCAGAAGAGTGCTTTAATCGTGCATTGCTGGTAGATCCTATGGATGCTGAAGGACTGTGTCGATATGCAGACTTTCTGTGGATGGCAAGAAAGGACCTGTGGGGAGCAGAAGAGAAGTATGAGCAAGCAATGGCAGCTGAGCCAGGCAACCCTTATTATGCATCCAAGTATTCTAATTTCCTTTGGAGCACTGGTGGTGAAGATACTTACTTCCCACTCAATACATTTTACGATGGCTACAACAAAGTTTTGTGATCGAGGAGAGGCAGTGTCAATGGCAGAACGCCATTAGAATCTCATTATGCTATCCATATATTTTAGTCTATTATTCCTTAATTTCTCAGTGCTGCCACGAAGTTTGGAATATACAAATGCGTATGTGATGCATGTATATGACCCAAAGGCTGTGGAGCAGAGAGATATTCTCAAGCCTTCTTGTTTCCATGAATTCGGACCCTTTGATGACAGAAATAACTTGCAGCGAATCCAATTTCAAAGTATGTTGCAAAGATGCCTTGTTTTCTACGAGTAGTTTGCCTGAGAGTTATCAAGAGAGAGTCACTTAGTAATGGTAACAAGAATCGGTTATTAACATGATGATGATGTTATTGAGAGAAAATTTACCAGTTTAAGCTTCTGAAGAAGTTGATAGTGACTCTCACATGAAGAGAGAGCATTGGAGTGATTAATGTTTCCCTGGTTTTATCAAGATAGTGAAATCGAAATGGCATTGACAAAGATTAATATAAGTGGTTATCTCAAATGGCAACTGTCATTGTGTTACAAAATCAGAATACAAGAAATCAATCCAATGGATATGTTAACTTCTATCTCCCACATAGTAAATGAAATTTTCAATATTTTACAATTCAGGAGCTAACAAGAATTTGGAAAAGTTCAACATCCCTCCCCCCTTCTCGGAATAACTTAACTTTTTAAAGCAAAGCAAAAAAAGTGGAAGTCAGCAATTGAAAGGAAGGACAGTTGCCGCGTCACCAAAACCAGATGTTTCGGCTATCAACAGCCTTTACAGTAGTAGGTATTAGAGGCATTCGCCCGAACTCTGCAACAAATCTATTGACACATTGGGTTCTTCTTTCACTATGACCTCCCATGCTACTGATTCCAGTTGAACCAATCTCATAAATATTACCTACAACGAGACAACGACTGACTTGAAATAATTGCTAAAAGAAGTAACACGAAAACTAGTAACAAAATACCATGAATAAGTAGAAAAGGATAAGCTTTCCAACAATAAGTTGCATCATTCTTTGGGAATAACTGACTTGTAATTCTTCAGTTTCCACTACCACCACAATCAAGAAACAGATAATGCAGATGCTGCCACATTTACCTTTCACCCATATAGGGGGAGCCCCCGAGGCATTCGCAACAAGAAAAGACATTGCAATATCCTCACAGTTCCTGCAAAATCGATTTCACAATTTAGTGATATAAGCTTGTATGACATATTTCAAAGGATGAATACACTGTCAACAAAAGCACGGGAGAAGAATATTGAGCAATGCATTAAATAGATGGAGAAGAACCTGTTCTTGGTAACATATTCTCTAACTGATGCCGACATTTCATTTGTGTACAGACTGAAATACTTTTTGTGGAAGAAGGCTGCTTTTGAGAGGACCATACTGTACGTACCTGTCCACCAAACTGACCACCACCCACCATATATGTAGTAATCATTGTTGCCTTTCTGCAAAGAGATGGATTTGTTAAAATGGCAAGTGTTAACGGATCAATCTTGCTCATCCTTTGAGGTAATGCCAGCAGAAAATAAATGGTAGACACTTGCATCATAAACTATACATAACCACAGTAACAGTTCATGGAAAGGTTGATTCTGCAGATTAATCCGTAAGTTAAATTCTTGACAACTTGTCAAATTTGTTTTACTTGTAATTCAGCGTGCTATAAGAGAAAATGTGCTTTACCACATTTGGTAGGGCAGAAACTTGAATGGTGACAAATAGGAGAAGTATTCTGCCTATATTCTTCAACAGTATAGATAAGAAATGACCGAGAGATGGGGCTGAAACTGAGAGGGATCAAATCAGGCATATTTATACCATGTCATTTCATTTTTCCTTAATGGAATATGAAACTATAATAAGAAGAAAGGCAAGAGTTTAGATGATTAACTAGCTTCGGTGTAAGAAAATTATCTGAAATAAGGGGTTTAAAGCAATTAATTAAATATATATATATATAAGATGAAGGCATACCGATTGATCGACCCAATGGATTCGTGGCACAAATCCAACCATTGTATCAGGTGCACTTCTCCATACATTGAATGCAAATTCCACGGATGAGCAAGAAAATATCACATCATCATCAATTGAAAAAACAGCATCTGTCCTTAAATCCTTAATCTCTTTGAATCTATTATTCAAACTGTCTTCCTTGTTGATATCAAATTTCAATTCAACTTGTCGCTCATGTCCAGAGTTGGACTGTACAATGTGGTTCAGAAATTTCTTAAGAGGATCTGATGGAGGATTGGGCTCACTCCAGACAATGTGTATAGACTCAAGTCCAGGACATGATGAATAGTGAGAAATGGACTGCTTCAAAAGATCATATCTTTTCCAAGTGTTCATTACGATAGCATATCCTTTCCTAAAACAAAAAATACATCCAGAATGAATATATAAGAACTCGTAATTCCCTTCAAGGGATGATAAAATGGTCAAAAATTTCAATAAAAAAACAAATATGGGGTGTTGAGTTCACCTATTAATATATTTTCCCTCCCAACACTTGTTAACTTCGTGTCAAAAAAAAAACTTTGTGACCATGCATCATGCTCAAATCTCGCCCTTTTCTTACACTCTTAGAGTCATAACATAACGAGTCCTCTAAATAATTTGTGTGAAGTGTGTGAACTCTGAAGTCACTCTAACTCAACTCGATGCTTCTTTGAGTAATATGAAGCTAAGCGTTTTAAAGAGCTCTAAAAACATCAATTAAATACATGCGAGGTTAATAAAGTGTATGTTCACACTAGGAATATCTACTCTTTTTCCCCACTTTCCAGAATCAGCACCTTTGAAAATATTCTACAATTTGAAAATAAAATGCATCAAATAATTTTCTTTTTATCTTTTTATTCATCCTACCCACTCCATGACACCAACACCAACTGCTTTAAAGCAGAACAAGAAACTTTTTTTTATGACAACAACACGACTACTTTAAAACAACCTAGAAACAATGACAAAGATGGAACTATCAAGAGGAAGAAGACAAACCCGAAACGGAGAAAAATAGAGGGCAATGAAGATCGTGAAGAGTGAAACTGTGTTATATTATTCTGAACCCTATGATAAAGGTCCATACACACAACAACTGTATATACGAGAAACTAACAACCGATTCTTCTTCTAGTTGAGCTGTACAGTCATGTACGGTAACTAACTTAACTCCAAGGCCAAGCTAAATGACTCCAAAATAAGTCAAGAAAAAAAATAGTTATTTTCCCCAGGTAGTAAATGATGAAGTAACTAAAGATTTGTCATTTCTTTTTTTGGCGACAAAGTATTTTAAAAACTTGTTACTAAAATGGAATTATATCTGTTTACCATAACTTAATAAACTATAATAATAGAAATGAAGCACAACTCTTAAACCAGGAAATGGTCGAGCTGAATTGTTTTCTAAGACATTCACTAAACACGGAAACAATCTAAATTTTATGGACGATTCACTTTTCTTTTTTTGAATAAGACGATACACTTAAATATAGCATATACCTACGCAGCAGATATATAATTAAAAGTAGCTAAATCATATAGTATTTTCTGTATCTAACTGTACGAACCGGGGAATAGATAACCGTTCCAAAGCAACACTGCGATTGGTCCATCCCGTAAAACCCGAAGCACGACTCAGTAGCGCGATAACCGTGAAGGCGATACAGCAGCAGAGGACGAGCTTGATTTTGACCGATCCGGCAGTGCAGATCAGGAGTTGCCGAAGCCTCTGTACCGTGCGACGGCTCAGAAAGCTCCCTCTCATCACCTCGATCCCTCCGAGTCCGAGGCGGTTTCAGGCACTAGTCGAGTCAGCCTCCCTTGTCGCGGCCCTTCTAGAACAACAACAATTCATCCAAACGGTTCTTACTCCCGCCGGTGCGGTCCAGTTTTCGGAGAGAGAAATGTGGGGGTGGCGTAGGCCTAACAATTCATAGTGGAAAGAGTAAAAATGTATGGACGGCTATGATGATACAGTTGGTAGGTAATTGTTTACCGATGCCGCTGACATCACCAGCCAATGTCTCGTTCACGTCGAAACAACGGTCTAATCTCAAATTTTCTTAGCAGGTTTTCGCTGAATGGGGGGGATTGGGGGCCGACCCGTCTAGAATGTGGGACCCGTAGGCGTGGAAAATCATGACCCTTGCGGTATCCGCTATACATCATAAAGTCGGCTCTCACCGTTCGATGAGCTTCTTGGGTGACGTATTATTTGCCGTTCGATCACGTGTACTCTGGAACTGGAAACACGCAGCTCTGGATCACAAAATATGTTAGAATTATTATAATCCTCCTCCGTTTTCGTACAACTTCTTAATTCATTTCATCTAATTTAATTATTATAATTTTTTTAAAATTTTTATATAAAATAAAATAAATAATTTAATTTTTAAAATTTTAAAATAAAAATAATATTAAAAAATATATTTTAACAATATTTTATTTAATTTATAATTTTTATCTCAACTTATCCCATCTCATCTGTAAAAATTAACTAGATCTAAAATACTAGTCCACAAAAGATTGCCTAATGAAAATTATGGCTTTGCCACCTAGTAAGTTTTTTTTTTTTTCCTTAAAAAAAAAAATTGTCAGTCCCTTTCCACTACCTCTTGCAAGTTCGCACCCCTGACCTCTTACTCCCTCTAGAATTCCAAGGATTTGTTGACTATAGCTTTTCGCCCCTTACTCAATCTCCACTCAATGGAAAAAAGTGATTGTTGCTTGTCACACGCATTAGGACACTGTAGAGATTAAGGGGAGTTTGGGGCTGTTCATGGGCCAGGGACATGAAAGGCTTTGAGTAATGCTACGGATTAGCCCTTGTTCACGGCTGATCTGTAGCATACCTTACGTGTCACCATTTTTTTTTCCTGAAAACCAGTTTCTCTTATCTCACCCGTTTCCCCCTCTCCTTCTTGTTTCACTCTTCTCACCCATGTCCCCGTCGCAGCCCAAATCCACCACCGCTGCCGCCGATTCGGCCTTCCACTTCCCTCTCATCCAAAACCCACCCGAGGCCCGTAGCTCCTCTGCACGCACACCAGTAGCCCAACCCCATGCACCCATTCGAGGCTCACATTCGGCCACCTACAGCCTCGTGTCACTTCCCACAAGCACGCCGGACGTCCACCCCTCGACCATACCCTCCTTCCCCAGCCCACACCAACCGTTTCTCTCTCCCTCACGAGTCCTCTCTCCTTCATGGCCAAATCTCCACCACCGGACTACCCACTGACTGTCACCATCTCAACAGTCAATTGCACCTCGACAGTCGCCACCACCTCGACAGTCGATGCCCGAGGAAGGGCGAGGGGCGGGAGGCCTTGGGCGAGGGAGGAGGTCTTGGGCGACACGGGTGGGGTTTTGAATGAGAGGGAAGTCGGTTTTGTTGTGGATGTTTTTTGTCATTTTACTATGGTGTGTTTTGGATTATTCTAAACAGTGGGCTGATGCCAATACTTTTTCTAAGCCTTAACCAGATAGTAGTCTAGTAGTAGTTATGTTACTATTTCATCCTTATTGTTTGTTATCAACACTTCACTGCTGTTGGGTGAGGCTCTAAAGGCCGTTAGTGGTAGCATTTTACTACATGAAACAAATTTTTTAACAAGAATACAACTCTCAAATTCTCTCTATCTTCGTCTCTATCTTTCTCTCTGTATTTGCTGGAGGATTCTCACCCTCAAAGTGAGCAAAACCCTTTCAATCCTTGCATTCCCTGGTATGTGTTACATTGCTGTCTTGGAGCTCTTTCCATTTCATATACACATTGCAGTAAAAGAAAAGTAACACAGATGAGATCAATATATACAAATTAGCCCATTTTAATTGGTAAACCTAGAAAGTTAAGTATTTCCAAGCTAAGAAACCTATTGAACAATTAACCTATTTTCAAGCCATTCTACTCTAGTACTCTCACCCCTTTCCTCAATTTTTTTCTTTTGTCCATATAATTTAATAGCAAAATGACAAATAAAAAAAGATACACTAGAAACTCAAAATATATATATTGGTTTCTTTTGGGTTCATTTTGGTATTTCGAGAGGGTACATTTAAAAAAAAAAATACACAAATGTAAAAACTTATTTCCCTCAAATTGTAAATATATATATAAAAACAAAATGTAAAACAAAACAAAAAAAAAATCGGAATAAATAATATAGTCGGCTACTCACCGTTGCTGGAGGCTGGAGGGGAGCTGGAATGGACCTTTGCTGAGTGAGTTTGCTTTGCTTAAAAAACAAGTACCTACACGGTAAGAATGGTGCTGGGAGGGGGAGGAATCTAATTTGGGTTAGATGGAGTGAAGGGTTAGACGGATTTTACTTTTCAGAAAAACTCTATGCAATCACCCATGTGCAGTCGTCGTGCAACGTATCTACGTGGCCAACCATGTAGCATTGCAGATTGTTTTGCATAAAATAAAACAAAAGACGAAAAAAAAAGCAAGGGTTTTTGATAATCTAATTGAGTTTGCGGATAATCACCTATAGAAAGACAAAATAAAACAAGGGTTCGTTGACAAAACCATATATATTTAGCGAAAATGAGTAACTAAAATCACAATTAGTTACTCACAAAAAACCAGATCCGTGTACAGTAGGAGTGGCTGGTATGGGTTCTCCTGTGATGGTTTGTGATGGTACTTGGTGGCTGAAGGAGGAGAAATTCACAAGAAAGAGGAAAAGGACAGATCGTAAGGGAGAAAAATCGAGATGCTCGATGGGATGGATGGCGATGGCTCGCGGTGGTCTGAGCTCGATGTGAGGGGGGCGGGAGTACTGTGACCTGGGGTTGCTATTGCTCGATGGAGTGGCTGAGGGCAGCAAGATTCATATAGAAGATAGAGAGAGAGTTTGGTGAGAGAGAATGCTGCAAGAGAAGAGAAATTTCAGAGAGAGACAGTACAGAAGAAAAGAACACCTAGAGAGAGACGCTGAGATAGTGCAGAAGAAAAGAACACAAGTAGAGTGGGACTTAGCCATATCAAACGATTGCACTCCGATTCCGCACAGGCAATTGCACGTAGTGGTACTCTTTACTTTTTTTACTTTTGTCTTTTTTTTTTTTTAATTTGTTAAGATGAAAGCTAAAAGTTGAATAAGATATTGTTAAAATATTATTTTTTAATATTATTATTATTTTGTAGTTTGAAAAAGTTAAATTATTTATTATATTTTGTGTGAGAATTTAGAAAAATTGTAATGATGAGATGGGTTCACTGAGCCTTAATCTGCTAGGTGGCTTTTGCCACATAATCATGTAGTGGAGTGATGCTAGGCTGCCGTCCAGCAATGACTGTTGGGCATGCTACCAAGGTAAAATTCATATTTTTTATTTTTTTTCTCTTTCCTGATTTTTTAACATCTTTAAACATTTTTTTTTAAAAAAATATCAATACATTAATAATCACTTTCTTTTAAAAAAAATAAATAAATACATGAGCAGTCAAAATGAGAGGCAAAATGAGAGGGCATACTAGCATTATTCTTTTGTAGTATGTTTTCAATATACAATTTATGTGGCCATAGAAGTGCTCTTATTCTAAACAGTCGATTTTATTTTTTATTTAATTTTTTCACCTCATGTTTGATTTAAAACAAAAACCCACCCCTTCTTTGAAGCCATTTCTACTAAAGATTCAAGAAGCAAAACAACCAACTCAATCTGGTTCTTGTGCGAATACCTCTCAATGCCAAAACCATAAGATTGAAAATGCATTTCCTAACAATAACGATGATTTTTTCCAAGAATCAAAGACACACAAACTATATCTAGATGTTGAAACACACCCCCACATACAAGCATCAAGATCAATATGAGGTGAGGAAAAGTTGAACTGGCCTCACCAAATGGGTTTGTTAATGACGTATTTCGCACATCGAGTACATGACTTAGCTACCTACAATATAGAGAATATAAGAGGCTCTGGGTTGATAGGCCATCTTCGATGCCTAAGTTAGCCTTTTATTTATTGGGGATAATTCTAGTAAACCAGAGAGCATAAGTCCCGCATCCTAACCTGGCGTTCGACTTTTATACAGCTAGCTGAGAGGGTACTCTGTATCTTGTGTAAGATGCCTTGATCTCCCGTGTAGGATTTCATGTTGTCGTCTTTTGTGCGGTGTGGCCTCCTCGAGTTTTGCCTTAATGGTGGGTGGAAGGTGCGGCCACCTTCTGTGCGCCCTATCAGTAACACGAGGATTTGTCGTTATCTCCATCCATATCCCATATTCGATCCTTAAATGCCTTATGGCTCTGGCACAACTTGCTTCTGCAAGGTTGTGATAAGGTAGGGGGCGTCCTACTTTTTCCTGTCAATCAATTTTTGTAAGGGTGTAACGGGTCCAGTTTGGAACATATTTTATAACCAAACCAATATACACCTCTAAATCGATACTTTCAATTTTATCGATTTCGATCTAGTTCGGTTCGATTTTTCCGATATATTATATATATAATATAATATAGTGATATAATGTAGTATATTATAATTTATATTATAATTGTACTATAGGCTATAATGATATATTATATTATATAATATAGTGATAATACATAATTATTTATATATAGTATATTACTAACAGTATTAATATTAGTGTGTGTGTGTATATATAATAGTATCATATATAAATGCATTTGATTATGTATGTTAGTAATAATATGTTATTATCAAACTTATTTATATATTTGAATATATATGTAAGTGATAATTTGCTTAGTTGCATATATGTTATTGATAATATGATAGTTATATACACTTTTTACATGAGTGTATATAATCAAATGTATAAAAATAATACATATTATAATTTATTATACTATAAAATATATTTATCCTTAAAAATATAGTTTATATTAATAACTTTTGTACTCGGGCCCTGGGCTGCTTCTCCTTTACGCAACTCATAGGCTAGAGTATATTATTGAACATTAGGCCCCAAGGATAAACTTGGTTCGGCTCGGGAGGGACGTAAGTAGTCCTCCTCGTTGGGCCCAGCCCCGTATGAGATGCAAACATCCCTTTCAGGAAATTTCTTCCAAAAGAAAAGAGCTCCCTTCCCATTAAATAAAAATAAAAAATAAAATAACTCCATGTACAGTGCTAAGATGCAATTCTTCCCCTTGATTGAGATGAACTTTCACAGTTTTGGAGATGAAGCCCCCAACAATCTCCAATTGGTTTTGGAGATGCAATTCTTCCTCTTCACGGTTCTACTCTCTCCCGCATAAAGAAAATGAAGGATTTGATGGTCGTTAATCTGCTACATAGAGCTAGAGAAATTGTTGACGTTGGGAAAAAAATAAAAAAAATGGTGGGTTTGCGTTAAAAGAGATGTTTCCAAAGAGTGGGTTTGCTTTAAAATGAGTGGGTTTACGTTTTGCCTAAAAGAAACACGCTGACAAGCATTAATTTAGTGTGTGGTGTATAAGGTTGCTGTATAGCCGTTCTCATATGTTAAAACCTCTGTTCTCTGTTTTCTTATGAATTAAAATGCTATTGTGTATTCTTGTACTGATTTCGGAGTCGTCTTTTTCGAATTTTCTTGATCCGATAAGTTGGAAATTTCTTATTTGTTTCTTACACTTAAAAGCTGAATAGTGTGTATTTTTTCCTGTGTCCCAATCAGGACAATCTAGAACTAATTTAATAACTTCTTTTATTATCAAGTCAATGTGTAAATCCCAGCTCCTGATCGAAGCATATCCCTCTTCATGTTCATTTCTTTGTTAATCTGGTTGGGCTCTTCCAATTGGTCTCTAGTCTCTACACATTATCCATAACAAAAACATAATCTCCAATAAGTTGGACAAACAAAAATTCGAGAAATTTCACAATTCTTGCGCAGTGGTCACAACGTGATCACCGACGAATCAAATTCATAGGGTAGACAAATCCAACTCAATAATCAATATTCTTTTTGGGTGTGCTGTGTTCACGTACAGGTACAGCTGCATGCCTAAGTGTGACTTGACCATGTGAGGAAAATCTGTGGCCCAAATTAAACAGGCGGTTGCTCATGCAAAAAATGTAGACAATTTTAAAATGAGATCAGATATGCTTTGAAAAGTAATTAAATAAAATATTATTATATATAATTTTTTAATATTATTTTTATTTTAAAATTTTAAAAAATTAAATTATTTATTATATTTTTATATAAAAATTTAAAAAAAATATAATGATGAGATGATATGAGATGAAGAGGTTTGGGTATCCAAACTCAGCCTTAATGACGTGTTTTGTCATCATTCAGACTCTATTTGAATAGTAAGATTAGATGAGATAGTTTTAGATAAAAGTTGAATAAAATATTATTTTTTAATATTATTATTTTAAAATTTAAAAAAATTAAATTTTTATTATATTTTATATAAAAATTTAAAAAATTTATAATTATAAAATAAAATAAAATTATTTTTATATTCAAACGGAACTTAATCAGGATCATGAATTTTCTCATCGTTTAAATTTGGAATAGTTGTCGGTCGTGCTTATCTTATCCACGTATTTATTATGATATAAACTTTTTAATTAATTTAGTATTTCTATGGAATTAGGTTCTGACAAAGCGAAAGAAAAAAACATAATGGAGTGCTAGCTATTAAATTTCCAATAAATTGAATAAAGTCATGATGCTAATTAATGTATATTAAAATTTGTAAGAAGAGGTATTAGGTTAAGCTACTCCACTAACTTTTTCATTTCAATAATGTTTGAGCCAAAATGACTAGACCTGTAGTATCTGTTTGAGCCATCGGCTCCATAGATCTCTAGAGTCTAGATCTAGAGTTGGGTTCTTGGCTTCAAGTTGAGACCAACATGATTTACGGACAATCTAACCTCCATGCTAGTTGCCTAGATAATAAAAACCTAGCTAGCTAGCTAGCTCTGTACAAGTTGTTGTACCGTCTATGAACAACAACAGATGTTGGACGTGTTGCCATCTACTCAGATGTTATGCGAGTCTTGCTTGTAATTTTCTCTGGGATGATATGACGACGACGACGACGACGACGACGATTCATTTCAAAATATAATATTCGACGATGATGGCATCCGACTTGCACATTATTTTTTGTTATCAAGACATGTTGTCACCTATTAATGAAAGAGATAAATACACAATATTTTATATAACATTTTTCATAATATATGTTATAAAATAAGAGTATTTTTATAAAATGATGTTAATTTTATAAGATATTTTATAAAAATATCTCTCATTTTAAAATATTATTTTATAAAATATTATATGATTATCATTTTTCTTAATGAAATATATCAACCCACAACATATTAATCGTGGAGATTAGTATAATCATGTTACAATAACCCACTACTATTATCATCTAAACAAAACTACTGCCAGCATGATTAATTTGCACTATGAACAAATTATGATGATTAGCTAGCTAGCTCCTACGTACACTGAGAGTACTCTCATATAAACGTACACAATATAATTAGAAGGCCAAGAATAATCACTAAAGGAAAACGATGATGAATCAATTATTCTTAGCCATGTTGAAATTATTAGGCGCCATCTGACCTCTAATAATTGAAACTACATGTTTGAGCAACCTTTAATCAACATGGGAACATAACACGTGTACCACGATCTCTTAAACCCGTAAACCAATCATGAATGGTTATGATAATGATTCTTGTTAACGTCGTGTTTCATATATCTTTAAGTCGGATTTCAACAACTCTCTATTTATTTTTTTTATAGATTTTTTATTGACTCGTTATACAGATCAATAAGAAAGAAATTCTCTTGTAATTTTCATCTATATTGAATAATTCATTTCTCATGATGACAAATTTACAGTAAAACTAAAGAAAAAAGAGGATTATATTATGATCTAACGTTAATCAGAGGGAGAAATCAAATATCTGCAATCTGCCCTTCTACTTCTAGCTAGGCTGATGAGAGCACTGAGCACACATACTTAGTCCCGAGTGAACTATATCATGACTGATATTGGATTAGTTAAATTAAAGTTACTTTTTCTCTCATGTGATTTGCTCATGAACTCGAATCAGATACATTTCAAATATCTAGAAAAAGCTTACATCCCTCACCTTAGTTTAGACTAGACTACTATTGTTGCACGTCTTTGAGTCTTTTATGTACTGAACTAGTGGTGGATCATCAGGCAGTTTTGGTAAGCCACGTGTCCAGGAAAACAGCAGGAGCCAAACGTGATGCGATGGCAGCAGATATGCAAGTCACAACCAGGGACCCGACGCATGGCCCAGGAACAGACTTTGGACTAAAACTATCAAGGGGAAACGAAATCCGCATTTTACTCGTTCATGCATTTTTAAGAAGATGGACGGTGGACTCATTCATATAAACTCACCACGTGTATGGACATGGTTGCGCCAACTTGGATAATTTTAACATGAAATTAGCTCTAAAGGAAGAAAATGATTGGTCGGCCACGAGAGAATTAAAAAAGAGTAATGTTAGAGAGAAGTCATTATAACAGTACATACTTTATATTCATTGCATGACTGCTTCTAGTTAATTGTTTCCAATACTCATTTAGAGAGATATGTAATCTAAATGATACCACATCATATATATATAAAAGAAATAATTTTAATAGTGACTTCTATCTATATTTATTCATTAAAAAAATAAATACAATTGAAAACACCTCTAGGTCCCGCATGCACCTTATCGTCTTATTGTATTGTGCCATGGTGCTTTTATATAATCCTACCACACCCACTCACCAGACTCATCGAGACAGATCAAACCATCGCGAGATCAGAGCTTAATTTGAAGTCGGAGCTGAAATGGAAGGTAAGGAAGAGGATGTTAGATTGGGGGCCAACAAGTTCCCGGAGAGGCAGCCGATCGGGACAGCAGCTCAGAGCCAGGATGATGCCAAGGACTACACTGAGCCACCGCCGGCGCCGCTGTTAATTGAGCCTGGGGAGCTGTGCTCTTGGTCCTTTTACAGGGCTGGGATCGCGGAGTTCATTGCGACTTTCCTGTTTCTGTACATCACAATTTTAACGGTGATGGGAGTTGTCAAGGCCCCCACTAAGTGCACAACAGTAGGCATTCAAGGGATCGCTTGGGCATTTGGCGGAATGATCTTCGCCCTCGTCTACTGCACCGCGGGCATCTCAGGTTTAACGCTATTCTAGTTTCATTTTTTCATTTTCTTTATTATTGTGGCAAGACGGCGGGAAAAAAAAAATTGAAGCGGCGCCCACCGTGGGGCTCGAACCCACGACCACAAGGTTAAGAGCCTTGCGCTCTACCGACTGAGCTAGACGGGCTCATATGAGGCCACTTGACCGACTTACCTACTTAACCTGTTTTGACGGCAGGTGGTCACATAAACCCAGCGGTGACGTTTGGGCTGTTTCTGGCGAGGAAGCTGTCGCTGACGAGGGCGGTGTTCTACATGGTGATGCAGTGCTTGGGAGCAATCTGTGGTGCAGGTGTTGTGAAGGGATTCGAGGGGAGCCGCCAGTACGGAAGGTTGAAAGGTGGGGCCAACTTTGTTGCCCCTGGTTACACCAAGGGTGATGGCCTTGGCGCTGAAATCGTTGGCACCTTCGTTCTTGTATACACTGTTTTCTCAGCCACTGATGCCAAGCGTAGCGCCAGAGACTCCCACGTTCCCGTAAGCAATATCCCTTAGCTCCCTGATCTTCCTCTCTCTCTCTCTCTCTCTCTCTCTCTCTCACAGTAAGATTGTTGTATGGTGATTCTTGTTCTTCTCTTTAATTCGTCGGTGATTGTTGGTGATGGTGTATGGTATTTGGTCAGATTTTGGCACCTCTACCAATTGGGTTCGCGGTGTTCTTGGTTCACTTGGCTACCATCCCCATAACTGGAACCGGTATTAACCCAGCTCGGAGTCTTGGTGCGGCAATCATCTTCGACAAGGACCTCGGTTGGGATGACCATGTAAACAACCCGGATTAATTTGTTCGGTCACTTTTATTTTATTTTTATTTTTTAAGAATCTAGCTATTACGTACAGGATCCATGTAGCGTTTCAACGTTCTGAACTTTCTCGTTTTTTCTTATTTATTTATTATGCGCAGTGGATTTTCTGGGTAGGACCATTCATTGGTGCAGCACTTGCAGCTCTATACCACCAGGTTGTGATTAGAGCCATGCCTTTCAAATCGAAGTGAAGTGTTACGCATGATCACGCAACTCGTGATGCTTTTATTTGCGGCCACTGACGTTGAAAGTTAAAGATCTTGCCGAGTCAGTCCAGTTACAGTACTTTCCCTGTTTTCTCCGTGTATGTGTACGTTCGTAAGATATGTAATACTACTACTAGCATGCTTCTTTTGAGGTCCCCCCGGTCCCTTCTTTCTCTTGTTTTTCCTTCCAAGGGGGGTTAATAGGTTATTATTGATGGGCCCCATTCATAGTGGGTGGGCTTTGTATTTCTAGCTGTGAATTAATTGTGTATCGACTAAGTGCGTACTGTTCTTTTTACCTTGAGAAAACAAAGAGAGTGCGTACTGTGCTTTTATCTATTTATTGAATATTTCAAGTTACAAAGTCCAAAACAGTACATTTTAGCTTACGCGTACATGTGAATCAGTTACGCTCAATTATATTTGAGAGGTTGAAAGGACATCTACCTGCTAGTTGCTACCACCTAATTAGCATGGTCCTTCTTCTGATCTGATCTACATCAAGTGTCATAAGTATTAGTTGACGAAACAAATAAACGAAATTTCAATAATTTTGATATTGCAAGTGCTTTTCTAATAATTTCAATAACATAATGTTAGAAATATTAAATCAAAGTATATAATATAAATGATATTATCTCATTAAAAATATTTTAAATTTAGTGTAGTTGTTTTACAAATTTTTTCGTTATCGTTATTGTTTATTCATAATCTCTTGTATCGATAGTAGAGTGTGCTATGTGATAAGATTAGAGTAATACTCACAAATTTCATAATCTAGATATTGGGACTAGAGATAACGATTTGAGAGAATTTATTTTTGTGATACAAGTAATCAATCCACAAGAAAGAATGGGCTATGCAAATAGTCTCTTTAAATATAACTTCTAACTGACCATTAAGGATCAACTATTAAGGCTCGTGAAATGGCTTGATAACTCCTAGAGAAGGTGAATGAATGCCCCATTATGAGTGCCACTTTCTTATACCTAATGAGCTGAAAATTTTATGTCATTTATAATTTTGGATGATCTCTATATTCTGAAATTTATAAATTAATGAAAAGTATTGAAAAACATAACAACTCGATCTACAGTCTCTACGTACAATTTAGAAATGAATTTTGGGATTAAATGCACAAACAAATAAAAAATAAACTTTGCCATGGCCTATGAATATGGTAAACTCAACCGTAGTTGAACGTAAGGACACTATAAGAAAATTGTTTATTTGTGATAATTAATTTTAACGAAATGAAAATTTATAATTAAAATTGATTGTGAATAATTTTTTGATTTTAATAATTTTATCACAAAAATTTATTTTTCTGGTAGTGAGACTCAGAAAGAATATGTTACATGTGGGTTGCAAATGCGCGTGCCATATTTGTGTCACGACAGAAACCATTCACGTACATATACATGCAATTATTGAGTCAGGTTACGTACCCTGCATAGCCCATAAACATACACGAAATTAAAAGCGATGTATAATAATCAAGTATATGCTATATATATGCCCATGGATTGTCTGCTGATAGTAATTGCCTCTTTCTGAATAGTGACGTCTAAAGATCCGAGTATTTCTGTTCCAAACTTTTATAAATACACAAGAGCATTGGTATTAGATTATGTAAATATAAATACAAAATTTGCATAATATGACATGATTTTGTATTTGGCTATTCTACTTCAAACTTATTTTCATATTGTATTATCTATATATTAGTCAAAATAATAATAAAATATTATAAATTTAATAATATTTGTTTTTTTTCAATTTTTTTTGTTCTATTAATTTTTTTTCATAGATTAAGAGCTATATAGAAATATTAATATTATACAATATAAGACTTGGATAAAGATGTGGATGGGTCCTGGAGTACAACAAATACAGTAAAACAAAAAAATAAGAAGAAAATCTGCAGTTGTTCATAAATTAGTTTAGTTCAAGCTCTCGGGTCTGCTCTTTCCATTATCAATCTCATTGCTACAACTAGCTATTATCAAGTTACATATTTTGATTGCAATTATCTTCCTTCCAAAACAGCTAGCTATTATCAAGCATAAAATTCAAGATCACATAACTGATATTCCTAAGTACAAGGACATGTAATATATATTCTCAAGCATGCTAATCCTAAGTACGAGGACATGTAATATATCTTATTTGTTCTCCTCTTTTATTGACAACTATGTATCTAATTGACTGCCACAATATATTTGACAACATATCATGATCATAATTTGCATCAATCATGAAACGAGAGTTGAAGGGCCTAAAGCGTTTAAGATCTATTGTTATTTGACTACAAATTATATTATACAATCCAAAACAAAAATTATTTCGACTAAAAAACTGAAGGGCCTAATATCTTATAGCAATTATTTGAAGGCAAAGGGCAAGCAGTTTAAGCTACATCCAGAATTAAATTTTCCAATCAAATTATGTTACAATCTGGATGCATATTAAGTTTCCCAAATTATGTATATGATCGATGTTTATTTCTCTCGTCATTTAAGGGATACCATCCATATGTCATGAAGGCAAGGGGAAATAGTATGAACATCGTGCTATATGTTCATCACTGACAAGAAACAGAGTTTTCATTTTATCGTGTAACATATGTGTCAATTTGTTGAATCTTTTATAAACAGAAAATAAAAGATTATGCAGCATGAAACTTCCAACTATCATTTGGGTCAACAAAAAAAGAAAAGAAAACACACATACTTACCACGGTTTGGTTTCCACGGCTTAAGTAGTCCGATTTTTTTGGAATCTTTTTATCATTTCCAAAAAAATCGGACTACTTAAAAACAAAGCAAAAGAATAAACATCTAAGAAAAAAAGAACTACACAAATCGAACTTGTGATAAATATGAACAGAAAGTTTGAAAAATAAAATCTAGCTCAGAGAGAGAGAGAGAGTAACCTTGGCAAGAATGATATCCAAAAGCTTCGTCCCTACTTTTGAATCTCCGATTTCGGTTCGAAAGCTTTTCACTAGAAAGAAATTCAACGTCTCTCTCAATATTGCATTTTTTATTTCAAGCTCAATTTCCTAACTTCTCTTTCACCCACTGGAATGAAAGAGAAAATGCACAAGGGCTTCAACGACTGGAGAGAAAATGCACAAAAATGAAATCCTAGGAGAAGAGAAAAGGAACAAAGATGAAATTGAGAGAATTTACTGGCTGGAGGAAGAAACCGAGGGAAGAAAAATAGTTAGTAGAATAGAGATGAAAAATCGAGGGAAGAAAGTGAGTGTTTAGACGAAAGAAATAGTTTTTAATTGTTTTGGATGAACTACAGTAGATGTTCAAATATGACTGCAAGAGATAGTTTACTGTAGCTGAAAGTCATCTTGTTTGCATTTGGATAATTCAATGCAATTCATTTTCATATTCTGTTAACCAAATTATCCATTTTATTTGCATTTGCATAATTCAATGCCAATGCTCTATGAATAGCTAAATAGAAATGAATATGATTTAGCAATCTTTTAATTGGTAGATGCTCAATAAAACAAGTTAATGGATATAATATCGAATTTAAACATGTTTAAAAGATAAATGATATTGCAAAATGCTAATTTGCCCCATGCTACTTTTGCTCATTCATTTTGACCGCTCATATACTTTATTTTTATTTAATAATTAATAAAGTGACTATTAATAACTTTGTGTATATTTAAAAAAAATATTGAAAGATGCTTAAAAAAATTTGAGAGAAAAAAAAAATTGCATTAGTAGTACGCCCAATGGTAAACACTAGGCGGACAAGTAGCACTATCCAATAATATTTTCATTGTGAAATATTATAGACATAAATGAATCACATAAAATTAAACTTATAAACTGATGTATTTTTAAATAATCCGTTAGATATATTTTACACGTATTACATTAAGCTACGTTATTTAAGAAGTTTATTTTTATGTAATTCGTTTATGGCTAAAGTATTTATATTTTCCATATCACACATTAATACAACATCTTTTTAATTTTTATTTATTCAAGAGGTAAATGTACATAATTATTTAACATAATTTAAATCCATAAATGCGTTTATAAAATGTAAGATAAAAAGTAGCATGCTTATAGACTGTTGAGTAATTTTTTCTTATAAAATTGTCAATGAATATGTACCCACTTTGGTTCTGAACTTGTATGAAAATTGCGGGCCGCTTTTAAAGAGGCCTATTTGTCTCCGCCCAACCTCGTAATATACAAAGGTCTAAGGCCCGTTGTAACAGAGCTCTTGCCAATCAATTATAATCGAACAAAAAGTCCATCCATCTTCCCCTCCGAGAAAACCCTAGCTCTTGCCGTGCGCCACTTCACACGCTGTCTCTGTGCCCAACCGAACCAGTACAATTCCGAGTAGATCATGGCGGCGAATGAGCACACTGTGTTGCAATTTACATCGTCCTCTGCGAGCTTGTCTGCGAGGGTTCACCCTCTAGTCATCTTCAACATCTGCGATTGCTACGTAAGACGCCCTGACCAAGCCGAGCGCGTCATTGGCACTCTCCTTGGCTCCATCTCGCCCGACGGAACCGTTGAGATCCGTAACTCATATGCTGTCCCTCACAGCGAGTCCTCGGGCCAGGTCCTCCTCGCTCCCTTTCAAATTCTCATCAATCCTCGCATCATTATAACTTTTCTTTTGGATCGTAAGATTTGTTGAATGCTAATTGTTGGCGTTGCCCTGTGATATTTTGGGTTGCCGTGAAAAAAGGTCGAAAGTTAAAAAATGCTGAAAACTTTGGGATGTTAGGTTTTAATCATTTGGGATATGAGTTTGGCTAATGATATGAGATTTTCGGGTTTTAGAAATTGAATTATTGTTAGATATTGATAGTGCTTTTTTACTTCGGTTTATAAATTTTATTATCAAGGTAAATATGCAAATTCAGTGTCTCAATGTCTCGTACACTTTTATCGTGTGCTTGTGAGTTGTGATAGCTGCCGTCAATGGCACTATTCGTCAATAAAATTCATATTTACTGATATCTCGCTGGCTTTTCCTTTATTGTTTATTGTAATTGCAGGTTGCTTTGGATATCGAGTATCATCACAATATGTTAGTATCCCACCAAAAAGTGAATCCAAAAGAAGTCATCGTTGGATGGTATATCTCATGTCACTTCTTCAACCTTTTAAGTTAGTTATCGCTATTCCTCTAAACAAAGCATTTCGATAGCGCTGATTGTATTGATAGTCATATAGTTGGTGTTTTCAAATTGTTATGCTGCACAATAAAACATGCACACTGAAATACGCTTGGTGTAATTGTAATCTTTTCAATTGGCCAGAGTTGCGCATAATTAGAAGATTGGGAAATGTATTTGAACTCTTATGATGTTTCTGGCTCCTAACTTCTATAGTGATTGAGTTTAAATAAAACAAAAATTGGAGGGCTGTCCGGGCAAAGATATATATAGGGAACTTTGTTTGCAATGAATGTGAACAATTAATCAAAAAGGAAAATGAAGTCAACGTTCGAACTATTTGTTAAAAAGAAAAATAAAGAATGAATATAAACTAAGCTTGCTTGGCCACTCATTGGTTTATGTTGGGGTTAATTTGTAAGGTGTTCTGGATTTGTATGAGATGGTTTTAATGTTTTTTTGTACATCTATGAATATATGCAGGTATTCAACTGGTCTTGGAGTTACCGGCGGTAGTGCACTGATTCATGAATTTTATTCTAGCGAAGTTCCCAACCCTGTTCATTTGACTGTCGATACAGGATTCAGGAATGGACAGGGCACGATAAAAGCTTATGTTTCTTTCAATTTGTCACTTGGAGACCGACAGCTTGCAGCACAATTTCAGGAAATTCCTCTGGATCTTCGTATGGTTGAAGCTGAACGAGTTGGATGTAAGAAAACCTAAAGTTCCTCATTTCTTGTAGAATTGTTTATAACACAGACTTATATCTGCAGCAAAACCTTCTGGTGACGATGAATTTATCTTTCTTTCTTTTTTCCTGTTAAATGTCTTACCTCTAACAGAATGGAATTGTAGGCACATATAAAGACGAAGGATCCATGCTTGTCCCTTTTTTAGTCTACTAACAGACTAACAATTGATTTGTTATCCTCGACATATTTTCAAAAGCTTCTCTGACGCAAGCAACTTTCTGAAGTCCTTGGCTTATAGATTTCGAAATGTCTCAAATTCAGAAGGATTTCATGCTTTACGGATTTACTAAAAATTAATTTTCACCACTCAATTATATTCTACAATATGTTTAACCGTCAGTAAGGATTAGTTTATCTTTGATCTCGATCTGACTTAAACTGCTTTGCATGAACAATACACTCTGTCTTTGTTAATGTACAATTCAATGCACATGAAATTAGTTAAGAGCTTTAGGCAGTCGTTGGGCCTCGAAAATGTCTATATAAGAACTATCAGATAGAAAAAAAAAGCTTTAGTTAATTTTTTAGAACTACTTAAATCGGTGTGGCACAAAATATTATGGCATTTACATAAAAAATCCCTGTCGATTACCTTTGCCGTGTGGTTTTGCACATTTTGTCGTCTGAACTAGTTCTGCTTTTATCGGTTACAAGTCTAATCTTTTTTCCTCGCAATGTGTTGGTTAAATCCAGTTTTTTCTTGTGACTTATATGTGTGATTGATTAGATTTGTAATCTCGATTCAAGTCTGACGGAGAATAAATTTCCTGACGACAGTTGATATACTAAAGACGACTGTGGTTGACAAACTCCCAAATGATTTAGAAGGGATGGAAGCGTCAATGGAAAGGCTCTTAGCTCTTCTTGATGATGTCTACAAATATGTTGACAGTGTTGTGGTAATGTAGCAATATCTTCTCAATTAATGCTCACATGCTTTTTGTTTGATATTAGAGATGTATTTGTCTTTCAGGAAGGGCGTGTTCCTCCAGATAACAACATAGGGAGATTTATTTCAGAGACTGTTTCATCCCTTCCCAAGTTGTCACCATCAGCTCTTGATAAACTTGTAAATAACAGCGTACAGGTAACTGAAAGTTTTGGGTTATTTAGTTGCTAGAAGTCAATGAACTAAACGACATCCAAGTGGGTCGTTCCCATGAACTCTATGTCCACTCCTTACCAAATAACATGTTTTTGATATATTTGAGATGGTTATTCCCGTTGTTAGGTGTTTGTTTCCTATGATTACCTGTAATAACCGATTGCCAAAAGTGGCTGTTATTCTGAAGTTAAATTTGTACATTTTCTTTTGCCGTACAGGACAATTTGCTTTTGCTATATTTGTCAAGCATCATCAGGACGCAGCTCAGCTTAGCCGAAAAGTTGAACACGGCTGCTCAGATTCTGTAATGCCGATTCAGTGGAAGGGGAATCCACTCACCAAGACAATTTAATTTACCGAAGTGATCTATCTCCAAGTTTGAGGAATGCTAACATTTTATTTAGAGGCAGTTGTAATATTTTTGCATGATTTTAAATATGGTTGGGTGTTCTCAATTTGAAGGAAGAAGAGTGCTTTGTAGCTGTTCAATTGGTTTCCTATAAGCCAGTTATGTTTGGAGCAAATTTTTGTGGTCGGTGTGAGATACTCTCATCTCTAATGGTCCACAAAATTATGAGAAAAGCTGCCGTAGATTTTCTTCTATATTTCTTTACCTGAATTTTTTTGCATGGTAGGAAGTATCTTACTTATACTTATAGTCAATGTGGATGGGAAAGTTATGAGAGCGAGATCATCTTTTACCGGTTCCACAACCATAAAGGCTATGGAAAGGCAGAGGCGCCGCAGGGCATCCAGTGATAAAAAAAGGATTTGATCCATCGCAACAAGATCTCTGCTGCAAAACGTGCGTTTTAGGATCTAAGAAGACACAGTTTCACTCTTTTCAAGAGCTAGGACAGTCTTAACTTGTGCTTGGGTAGAGAGTCTCAACTTTTCCCTCTAATTTCCTTTGGTATCATGAGTTTGACCAGAAACCGACACTGGACAGTTAAATTTCGTACAAATCTTTTATAAAAAAGTAAATTTTATTAATTTTTCTTCGTAGGGTTCATGTTATTATAAAAAATTTGTACATTTATGACTAGGATTTACATTACTCTCTTTTAATACAAAATGGTGAACGAAATGGAGCGACCAACTTCGTTTTTATTTTTGTTTTTTGTTTTTTTCGTTTGAATGTGTTAAGAGCATCTGGCATGGGGCTCTCATCCGTGCTCCTTGCCTAAATATTGGAGAGCGATTTTAACTTGGAAATAAAAAAGAAGCTCAAATCGGCTCCCTATTTTAGGGAATAAGTTTGGGTTTTGAACGGTGACTTCCTATAGTTCCATACCCAAAAGTAACTCCTCTTTTCCACGTTCTTATCTTTCCCGTTCTATACAACAGGCGACGCCTACCATAGACACCCAATATCTTTTAATTTGACAAAAATGTTAATTTGACCATTTGGAAAAAGTCAAAATTAAAAAAAAAAAAAAAATACTTTAACTACAAAAAATTTCATAAAAATAAACTTACAAACTGATGTAATTTGATTTTATGTTAGATTATAAAGTTACTTTTATTATAAAATAGATATAACGAATTGCATGAAAATACATCAGTTTATAAGTTTATTTTGTACAATCTATTTGTATAAGTTCTCTTTTAAAAATATTATTATTACAAAAACACAAATCTACAATCTATTTGTATCACTTCTCTTTTAAGAATATTATTGTTACAAAAACACAAATCTTGTAAACAATACGGCTTGTGAGTTGCGAGAAACAAATAGGGAAATGATTGAATAGTTAAAAATGTAAAAATATGAGTTAAAATAATAATAAATAAAGAATATAAAAATATTATTTTAATAATATATAAAAAAAAAGAATAGTGAGTGTGACGTAACACATTTTGAAAAGATGGATAGTTAAAATAGAAAAATATAGTTTTTTTATTTATTAAAATTTAGGAGAAATTATGGTCATCCCAATGTGTGAATGCGGATATCTCCCTTCTTTCCATTTTGGACTGATTGGTTCCTGAGAAAGGGACTGCTGTGAAGACCGTTGACGAAGCAGACCATAACTTTTTTGGTCGTGCAACTAATTATGGGCACCAACTAAAAGAGGCTCGGATTAATGTAGAGTACAATACACGCCGAGTAAAAAGGAATACGAATAATAATAATAAAAAAATAGAAAAGCAAAACATAAATAGAAGTTAGAAATTATCCATATTTGCATTGATGATTTTATTTAAAAAGATTAATTTAATTTTTGTCCGTAGTTTTTTGAAGTTTATTCAGAAGATTTTTTTTTGTCGGTAAATGATTAAATGAATATTTTTTAAGAGATAAAAAAATGTTTTATTAGATTTAGACCCAAAAAGTCGTCAAAATTCTTTGAAAGATTTAAATGGTGTTGGGCTTGATAACGATGATAAAAAAGACCACGATTCTACGCCCTATATGACCCCTCTTGTTTGTGGAAGATCGTGTTGGTGAAGAAAGGCGTGTCCGCAACGTATTGACCACGAACGAACATTAATCGCAACGTATTGATCACGAACGAACATTATGGGACGGACCAACTATCTCCATGCTTGATGCGAAACCAGGACTAGAGGATCGGTCGTGGCCGTGATCAGTACGGTCTCACTTACTTTTAAGGCTACCTAAAACAAATATCCTGCTGATCTCCCCAGCTCAGCTCGCACAAAAAATTGCTTCTCGGCTGCTGGCAAAGATCTCCAAAAATGGAGCTTCGAAACCGCAAATTTCCTGTGATTCTTATTTTTTCTTTAAGCCTATTATGCTTACAACAAAGTAGCAGTACTATTGCAGGCGCTCCTTCATATGAGACTGATCGTTTGGCTTTGCTCAAATTCAAGGAATCACTAAGCAACGACCCACACGACATCTTGAGGTCCTGGAATAATAATAATGCTTCTGTCAACAACTTGTGCAACTGGCATGGAGTTACATGCGGCCGCAAGCACCAGAGGGTCATTGCCTTGGACCTTCAAGGCTATGCCTTGCGCGGCTCCATATCATCCTTCATTGGCAACCTCAGCTTTCTTAGGCTCGTCAACCTCCAAGACAACTTCTTATCCGGTGAAATTCCACAAGAAGTTACTCGCTTGTTCCGACTGCAACAGCTCATTCTTGCTAACAACTCCTTGGTGGGGGAAATTCCTAGCAACTTGACCCACTGTTCTGAACTCAGATTCATTAGTTTCCTAAGGAATAAACTTACTGGGAATATTCCTGTTGGGCTGGGCTCTTTTGAGAAGCTGGAATATCTTTACCTTGCAGTGAATAATCTGACCGGAGGCATCCCAGCTTCTTTGGGAAATGTTTCTTCACTCCAAGTACTATCCTTGGGGATTAATAATTTCGTGGGAAATATTCCAGATGAAATTGGTCGTCTGAACAACTTATATTTCTTTGAAGTTATAGACAATGATCTGTCTGGTACGGTGCCCTACTCCCTTTTCAATTTATCGACTTTGACCACCTTCTCGATTGGAATTAACCAACTACATGGCACCCTTCCAGCCAACATAGGCATCACTCTCCCTAATCTCCAATTTTTGTCCGTCTCTAAAAACAAGCTCTCTGGTCCTATCCCTGTTTCACTACCCAATGCTTCTCAGCTTGGTCTTCTTGCTCTCGGCCAAAACAATTTTGTGGGACAAGTTCCAAATGATCTGGGAAGCCTATTGGATCTATATTGGCTAAGCATTGCTGAGAATAATCTTGGAAGTAATTCAGCCAAGGACTTGAATTTCTTAGCTTCTTTGGGAAACTGCACCAAATTGAAGACGCTTTATTTTCAAAAAAATAACTTTGGAGGTAATTTGCCAAACTCCATAGGAAATTTGTCGCAACTCCTGCAGATACTAATTCTTGATGGCAATCAAATATCAGGAATTGTTCCTGCACCCTTAGAGAATCTCATCAACTTAACTGTCCTATCCTTGGCTCACAACCTCTTTACTGGCATCATTCCAACTTATTTTGGGAAGTTTCAAAATCTGGAAGCATTGGATTTGGATGGGAACAGATTCTCGGGAAAGATAGACTCCTCGCTAGGTAACCTCACTCAATTGGTCAAACTTTTCATGTCACAGAACAAATTGGAAGGAAGCATTCCATCAAGTTTTGGAAAAGCCAAGAGTTTGCAGGAGTTGGACATTTCTCAAAATAACCTTACTGGAGCCATATCCAAAGGCACTCTTTCATCCCAGTTGCGGGTACTCAATTTATCATGTAACTCATTGTCCGGCACCCTACGGCCGGAGGAAGTAGGGGGTTTAAGGAGTATTTATCTGCTGGATGTCTCCAACAACAATTTTTCCGGTGAGATTCCTATAACCATTGGGATTGCTTAAGCCTGGAATCCCTTTACCTTCACCATAACTCATTTCAAGGTAATTTACCTGTGTCTTTGACTGCCTTAGTAGAGCTCGAGTATTTAGATCTTTCTGCAAACAACTTGTCCGGACTAATTCCTAAAGATCTACAGAAAATTTCTTTGCTGCGATATTTGAATCTTTCTTTTAATAGTTTGGAGGGTGAGGTGCCCACGGAAGGAGTCTTTCGTAATGCAACCGCAGTATCAGTGACGAGAAATAAAAAGCTTTGTGGGGGTATCCCGGAACTGAAACTGCAAGCATGCGACAACAAAGTTAAAAAGAGGGGGAAATCCCGTGCTTCTAGAATAATCATAATTCTTAGCGGGGTTTTAGGTTTCATTTTCTTTTCGTCCATTTTGGTACTGTATAAGAGGAAAAAATCAGAAAAGAAATCATCTTCCATACTTCCCAAAACTGACCTGCTTTCGAAGGTGTCGTACATGGAACTCTATCAGGTGACTGGCGGATTCTCTCCCAGCAATTTAATTGGATCCGGCAGTTTCGGTTCGGTGTACAAAGGAGTACTTATGGGTCAAGAAGAAAGGTCGACAGTCGTTGCTGTCAAAGTCTTGAACCTTCAACAAAAGGGAGCTTCCAAGAGTTTCATGGCCGAATGCAATGCATTGAGGAATATACGGCATCGGAATCTCGTGAAGATCTTGACATGTTGTTCTAGCATAGACTACAATGGTAATGAGTTCAAAGCTCTTGTTTTTGAATTCATGCCTAATGGAAGTTTGGAGAAGTGGTTGTATCCAGAAAGAGGCAATCATGAAAATGAATCAAGAAATTTGAATCTTCTTGAAAGACTGAATATTGTAATGGATGTCGCTTCTGCACTGCACTATCTTCATGACCACAGTGAACCGCCTATTATTCATTGCGATTTAAAGCCAAGCAATGTTCTTCTTGACACTGACATGACTGCGCATGTAAGTGATTTTGGTTTGGCGAGGCTCCTCTCAACAGCCGATGATGTTTCTCAAAATCAAACCAGCACAATTGGAATAAAAGGATCTATTGGTTACTCTGCTCCAGGTAATTATTTTAATCACAATTTAATTTGCTCCAGATTTGACTGAGACTATTAAGCCTGCAGGGAAAACGATTGAGTTAGAACTATTTTACAACACTACGTATATTACTTTTTATATACTTTTTATTACTATTCAATATTCTATAATTATTTTTTACTATTATTCATAAAATACCTAAAAATAACTCACTACCTAAACGTAATCTAGTGTAGGAGCGTGATCGTATTGATTAACAGGAAAATGAGTTGTAAAATAGTTATAAATGACCGCATGCATGATTGATCCAGATCATTGTCTTTCTTTACTTTTCCATGTCACATGTATCATATAATCAAGAATTATAATTTTGAAGCACCTATTAAGTAGCTACAAGAAATTAACTCTATGCATATTTAAGTGAAATATTTGAACTGTAGAGTACGGACAGTGTGGAGAGGCATCGACGCAGGGAGATGTCTATAGCTTCGGGATATTTGTATTGGAGATATTCACGGGAAAGAGACCCATTGACAGCATGTTTCAAGACATTTTCAACCTCCATAACTATGTTAAGATGGCGTTACCGGAAAGATTTGTGCAGATTGTGGATCCAAAACTTCTCAAAACTAGAGATTTAAATGAAATAGAAACTGTAACCGAGGAAGAAGATGTTATTATTAAATGTAGGCAATTTCTCATGTTCTTCCATCTCGATATTATACCATGCACGTGAGGAGAGAGAAACGCTCTGTACATCAATACGCCCGTTGAGGAGAGAGGATCCGTTGAGGAAAGAGACTCCCGATCGCCGCCCCTGTCCGGCGAGTGGCGGCTCACCGCTGGCACAGAAAGACTCGCCCAGCTCAGGCGACCTCTCCGTGGGTCTTCCGGCGCTTTGATCAGCCTCCCCCCAGTACGTTACGCCCGTTGAGGAGAGAGGAACCGTTGAGGAGAGAGTATCCCGATCGCCGCCCCTGTCCGGCGAGTGGCGGCTCACCGCCGACACAGAAAGACTCGCCCGGCTTAGGCGACCCCGCCGTGGGTCTTCCGGCGCGTTGACCACCCCCCAGTCCGATCACAGTTCTCCCTCACCGATCTCTGTCCGGCGCGTGGCTGCGCACCGCCGCTTCAGACCGCCTCGCCGGGCTCAGGCGCCCTCGCCGAGGGTCCTCTGGCACGCTGATCGGCTCTAAACTCCGGGCTATGGCCAGTGACTGAACAGCAAGCCACTGCTCGTGCAAGGAACTGCTCGTGCTGGAACCGTTCGTGGGAGGGGCTACATGGCGGACGTAGAGCCACCGGTGGCAGGTCGCCGCACCTTTGCTGATGTCTTCGCAGCACCTCAACCATTGCCTGAAGTGGAGGTTGTGCTTAGGCCACCGAAGATAATAGAAGGGGAAATATGCTTTATTTTCTCTGCAGAGGAAACAGAGGCCACTGCAAGGCCATTTCGATTTTCCATTGTTCTGAAGTTCCTCCGTCAGAGACCCTCACTTGACTCTATAAGGTCTTTCATCCGTAGTCGATGGGGTTTATCCTGCTGTCCTGTAGTCTCGGCAATGCAAAATTCTAGAAATGTGTTCATCAGGATGTCGAAAGAAGAGGATTTTAACAAAGCTCTGTCCAGAGAGTCATGTGAGATCAATGGCGTCTGCTATAGGCCTTTTGCATGGTCTCCAGATTACACAGAGGAATATGAGTCACCATGCGTGCCTGTGTGGGTTTTCTTGCCTGGACTCCCCCCGCACTTTTACCATGCTTCGGTATTAAAAATGATAACGGCGCCGATTGGAAAGTTCATTCGGAGAGACAACCCGACCACATGCGCTACAAGAACTGATGGAGCAAGGATTTGTTTAGAGGTCGATGCCTCCCGAGATCCAATTACTCACTTCTGGCTTGGATGTCCAGGACTACCTCACAGCAGGAGACAAGAAGTGGTCTATGAAACATTACCTGCTTACTGCTGCAATTGCCACCAACAGGGCCATAATTCTAAGACATGCCGCATTGGTAAAGACCATACCAAGAAAGGGACTGGGAACCAAGTCTGGGTCAAGAAAGGATCTTCAGCAGAATCCAAGACAGAACTAGAAGTTGGGAAAAATCAGATGGATGAGAATGAAGCAGGAGGGTCTTCGAAAAATGAGAATAATACAGACAATGGAACAGGGGGCCAACTAGTTTTTCAGGAGAAGGGAGGCGAACAAGAAAAAGTGCAGCATGCCACACACAACCTGCATGAAGTAGAAGAAGAAGAAGAAGAAAGTAGCGAGCTTAAAGGGGCGAATAGAGTTAATAACCAGGAGTGTAGTGGAACAACAGGGCACACTGTAGCTACAGATCAAGGTCAGGACAGCGTTGTGGTCCAATTGAATGATGATCTACCAGAGAAGTTTCCTGCCCCCTCCACACAATCAATAGAAGAGCAAGTTGTTGAGGACATAGGGAAAGTTTTAATTGAGCAAGAGAGCCTGCAAATCGTTAAATCTACATATCCCCTACCAGACCCACAAGAGGTTAGCACAGAAGCCATTAATCCAGTTGTGAGCGAAGTCACTGAGTCGGGCGAAGAATGGGAGAATCCTCTGATAAGCCTAAAGAGGAAATCGAAGAAGAAAAAGGCAAGATCCTTAGCAGTCAGTGTTAATGAGACGTTTATGGTTGCGCATGAAGAGGAAAGAAGGGATGAGATACTATTTTCCCATTCTGATCACGAGAGTGAGAGAGACAAAATCAAGGATGATATGCGCAAGGAATACTGCACAGACTCTGAGGGCTCCAACAACCCCAGAAAAACAGGCCAGAAAAGGGGCGCTACCAGAGTGGTAATTCGTCCTTCCAAATTTAAATTATGATCAGTCCTATTATTTTTTGGAATATTAGAGGAGTAGGCACTTCTTATAGGAGGTTGAGGAAAATTATTAAGCAATTTAGCCCTAATATCATAGCTTTAGCTGAGCCCTTTTTGTTAGAGGATAGAATCCCGTCATTCTTAGGAAGATTTAGTTGCAATTGTTTTGTCACAAATGAGGTGCATGGTGGTAAAATTTGGTTGATGTGGAATTCACTGGTTTCGATACAGTGGGTGGCGGGGTCTAATCAGTTTATTACTGTGAAAGTAGAGGAGAATGGTCATACGTTTCTACTATCTATTATATATGCAAAGTGCAACCGTAATGATAGAAGAGAGCTTTGGGCGGATTTGGAAAATATGGGGACTGCCAGAATTCCTTGGGTTCTCTGTGGGGACTTTAATATCATTAAGGACGAATCAGAAAGAAGAGGTGGGCGTCCTCGTCCTTTTGTAGCCATGGAAGAATTCAACCAGTGCATTCAAACCTGTGGTCTTTTAGAGATGTGCTCCAAAGGCCCGAATATGACCTGGTGCAATGGTCAAGGGGGTCAAGCGCGCAGTTGGGCCAGGTTAGACAGATGTTTTATTGATACTAATTTTCTTAATTCTTTTCCTAATGTGTCTTACCAGGTTTTGGCGCGCTCTACTTCGGATCACTCCCCGTTGGTTATTCAAATGGGGGAGAACTTATTCAGGTATGGTCCTAGTCCTTTCCGCTTTCAATATATGTGGACTGATCATTTGGATTTCTATAGTTTTGTGGATGGAGTGTGGAAACGTGAGGGCCTAGGGCACGGTTTAATCAACCTTTCCTCTAAATTAAAAAGGGTTAAGGTGGCTTTAAAAGAGTGGAATAAGAGTGTTTTTGGTAGGACTAACATCATAATCAAGGGTCTAGAGGCTCGTATTGATTATCTGGAAAGCCGTCTTCAAGTCTCTTTTAATGCCGAGGACGACTCTGACCTATTAGCATCCAAGTTGGAACTTTCAACTTGGTTGGGTAGAGAGGACACTAGGCTTGCTCATATGGCAAAGAAAAACTGGTTGAAAGATGGGGACCAGAACTCTAAATTCTTTCATGCTTTCTTAAAGGCCAAACTGCATAAAAGAGTTCAGGAGATGAGTATGTCAGATGGTAGGGTCTTACAGTCCCCTCTTGACATTCATACAGCTGCTGTTGATCATTTTCAGGAATTTCTGGGTCAGAGTAGTTCTCGTGTTCTTCCGAATTTGAGTGACTTGATCTCTCCCATTATTACTAATGAGGATAACTTGACTATTGGTAGAGATCCTTCCATAGAGGAAGTAAAGGATGCTCTATTCTCTATTCCCATTGATAGTAGCCCAGGGCCAGATGGTTTTGGATCAGGTTTTTTCAGAGTTTGTTGGGACTTGGTTAAAGATGATCTCCTTTCAGCCATTGTTGAATTTTTTCATAGCCATATGCTCCCAAAAAATTTCACTGCATCTTATATTGTGCTAATTCCGAAGGTGGATAAGCCCTCTGGCTTTGATAACTTTCGGCCCATTAGCCTTTGCTCCGTGGTATACAAAATTTGTTCAAAAATCATTGTGGCTCGTATGACTAGTTTGCTCCCTAGAATGATATCGAAGGAGCAAGGGGCTTTTATTCCAGGCCGCAGTATCTTTGAGAATATCAGCTTAACTCAGGAAATGGTCCACTCTATTCATAGGAAATCCATTGGGGGCAATGTTCTGGTTAAGCTTGACATGTCTAAGGCTTATGATCGAGTAGACTGGAATTTTTTATTACATGTTCTGTTTAGCTTTGGGTTCTCTCCTAATGTTTGTGACCTGATTAACTCTTGTATATCCTCACCGTGGTACTCTGTCATGATGAATGGGACCCCCATGGGTTTCTTTAAGGGAAAGCGAGGCCTAAGGCAAGGTGACCCCTTATCGCCTTACCTTTTCATAATAATGCAAGAGGTGTTCTCTCGTCTCCTTAAGAATTCCTTTGAGACAGGTAAAATTGGTCAATTTGTTCAAGCTAGAGGGACCCCGATTATCTCTCACCTTATGTATGCAGATGATATAGTTATCTTTGCAAATGGTGGAAAAAGAAGTATGAGAGCTTTGATGGAAGTTTTGAACAAATATGAGGAGTGGACTGGTCAAGTGCTCAGTAAAGAGAAGAGTGCTATTTTTTTCTCTAAGAAAATTTCTGTCTCTAGGAAACATGCTCTTCTCTGCTCTACTGGGTTTACCGAGGGTTCTTTTCCTTTTAAGTACCTGGGGGTGCCTATTGTGGATGGTAGGCTAAAGGCTTGCGATTTTGGCGACTTACTGGGCAAAGTGAACAAGAAGATTGCAGGATGGAAGATGAAGATTCTCTCTGCTGGTGGTAGAACTATTCTGCTGCGTCATGTTTTATCTAGCATGGCCACCCACCTGCTGGCGGTTTTAGATGTCCCTAAAGTGGTGATACGTAGCCTGAATAAACTCATAAGCTCTTTCTTTTGGGTTGAATCGGGAGGCAAGAGTAGGAGGAAATGGATTTCTTGGAAACACATATGTACGCCTACGGACGAAGGTGGTTTGGGTATTAGGGACTTTGGGGATGTTCAGAGAGCCTTACACATGAAACTTGCCTGGATCTTATTAAGGGCAACTCTCTTTGGGCGGAATTTTTTAGAGGTAAATATGTTAAAGGAAATCACTTATCCCTCCTTGAGCCTACTAAAGGGACCCGCTTTTGGAAATCTATTGTCCGTAGTATTCCGGAGGTGATGAATAGCTCCAAATGGATTGTGAAGGAAGGTAATATCTCCTTTTGGTATGACAATTGGGACAACGAAGGCCCTCTCTATGCTCAATTTCCTGTGACTGAACAACCTTTGATTAAGATAAATGAGTGCCGTATTGAGAATGAGTGGGATATTTCTCTTCTGAACAGATTAGTGGGCCATCAGAAAGCCAATGATCTGTATGAGTTTTTTGCTAGACAGAAGGAGGGTGAAGATGTGCTTGTTTGGTTGAAGGATAATGAAGGCAATTTTACTACTAAGAGTGCCTGGGACTGTATAAGGGTTCGGGCGCCCCCTTTACCCTGGGCTCAGTGGATATGGCATACTAATCTTCCCAAGAAGATTTCTATCATGATGTGGAAGGCTACTAATAACTGCCTCAGTGTTGACAAGAATATTAGTATGGTGGGTGTTTCAATGGCCTCTAAATGTAATTGCTGTCAAAAGGGTCATACTGAGGACCTGAACCATGTGCTCTGCACGGGAGATTTCGCTAGACACATTTGGCGTCTAGCGGCCACTCATCTAGGGGTTCATATGGCCCCTTTCTACACTTGGAAGGATCAAACTAATTTTTGGTTTCGTCGTGCGGGTAAGTCTTCACAGGTTAGAACCATATTTGGCCTTCTGCCCTCCATTATTTCCTGGAAACTTTGGGAGAGGCGCTGTAAAGCCCGATATGAAGATAAGGCTCACTCAAAAGAGTCGGTTTGGCACGCTATTAAAATTTGGCTCCGGCGCATCATGGACCAGATCATGAAAGTGAGTTCTCTTTCCGCCCAGGACATGAATATTTTGCATAGACTGGAAATTCCAGTCTTGTTCCCTAAGCCCAAGAGGGTCCGGGTGGTAAAATGGCACCGGCCCCCTCGGGGCTGGGTAAAACTCAATACCGATGGAAGTAGTTTCGGGAACCCTGGAACCTCTGGTGCTGGGGGTGTTATTCGGGATGAGGATGGTAGATTACTTCTGGCTTACTCTGTTCCATTGGGTTTAGGTACCAATAATTTTGCAGAACTCAGCAGCTTATTGGAAGGTGTTCGCAGATGTCACGCGCTTGGATTTTATCGTGTTCAAATAGAGACTGACTCCCAACTGGTAGTCAATTGGATTGTTAAGAATAAGTGCCCCATTTGGTATTTAGAAGACTTTTGGGAAGATTTACAAGGACATCTTAATAGCCTGGAGTATACAGTAACACACATTTTTCGTGAAGGCAATGTCGTGGCTGACTTTCTAGCTAAGTGTGGGGCTGAAGGTTTGAACTCTGATTGGTCTGATATTCACATGTTGCCTAGCCTGTTAAGGGGTCTTCTCCGCATGGACAAATTGGGTATGCCCTACCTGAGGATATCATGAGCCTCTTGCCAGGTTTGTTTTGTGTTTTTTGCTTGTCTAATTTTGATATCTTGGTATTTGCGTCTCTTTGTTCTTGTTTTCTTGGTTTTTTGCAGGTTTCCCTCTTTGGCTTTCTCGGAAGTAGGTTATATATATTTCTTTAGGCTTGTACCCTATATAGTTACACTTGTTTTGATGCTTGGGTACTCTTTTTCTAGATTTAGGTTTTTGTACCTCCCAGGTGTCGTGATTATAACCACGGTTTTCCTCCGCCAAAAGTAAGGGCAATCAATAAAATTGGGGCTCCGTCCTCTTTTTAAAAAAAAAAAAAAAAAAAAAAAAAAAAAAAAAAAAAAAAAAAAAGGAAGAAGATGTTATTGTGGCAGAAGAAGAAAGAATTCAAATTGAGAACCAAAGCCAGACGAACGCCAATATGCAGAAGTGCTTACTTTCGGTTTTCGAGATCGGCGTTTCTTGTTCATTAGAAGTGCCAGAAGAGAGAATGAATATGAGGGAAGTCATCAGGAAACTACATCGGATCCGAAATACTTATCTAGGAACTGGCCACCATGGATAGGGAGCGAGTATGCTGGACAATCTGCTCCGTAAGTACTAGAAATTTTCAGTGTTTTCTGTCTGGTGTTTATTTTCTTGAGTTTATTTTCTTATTCTAGAGTACTCTGTTTTTGAGTCAAAGTTTATTATAGATAGGTAAATGCTGTAGAAGACCTTCAGATTATCCTCTTGCTGAATTTTCTGTACTGCACATCCACACTGTGCTTAGTATTGAGGCGACTCTAATAATTCCCTGTCGGCGAGACACCTTTTCTCTTATGGTTTTCTCCTTTCGTTTCCTTTGGTCGGCATCTGTTTCCAATCTGTTCCTTGCTATTTGTGCGTGTTTCTATTTTCCTTAAATCAACTTCACTAGTCAGTGTCACCAACGTGATTTAGACGATACCTTTTCTCATAAATATGCTGCACGAAATAAATGACAGGCAGCCATAATTTTAAAAAAATAAAATAAAATTGAGAAACTTACATCACTTTATATGATTTGTCGGTAAAATTAATTTTATTATAAAATAAATCTAATTATTTCATGAAATCACGTCAACGGAGTATTGGGGGCAAAGTCTTTATACCATTCATGTATTGTTTATGTTTATTTGCAAGTAACACGGTTTGCTCTTAGTGAAATCATGAAATCACTCTCTCCTTCAAAATGTGGAATGATTAGTTTCACATTAAACGGATGCTATTTATTTTAAATAAAATAGAGATAACTTATTTTAAGAAAAAATGGAGCTCCTAGAATCTCTTGACAATGTGGTAATTATTAGTTTTATATTAAACGAATGCTATTTATTATAAATAAAATTATAAACGTTACGGCGACAAACAAATCCTATCAAAATAAATTTATAAATTAATACGTAAGATTTATTTTATAATTTAAATAATCATATCAAACCACGTCAATTTGTATGTTTATTTTTATAGGATCAGGCTACAACATTTCATTATTAATTAAAAATTATAGACTTTTATTGATTTGATTTTGAGTAATTAATCTACATAATTATCTAAAATGTGTGGTATTAATCCGTTTAGTTGAAGATAATAAAAACATACAGGATAACCCTTTTGTATGACTTTTAAGTATAGACTAAGAAATTCAGATATGAAAAAAATAAACAAATGACAAAAATGGCATATGCAGAGAAGAATAAATAGGAAAGCAATTAGGAAACATTAATTAGAAATTAAAATATATGTCACAGATAAACAAAGAAAACCTTCCCTTCCTAATAGTTCCTATACGACCTGAGAATCCCCACACAGTGTTTTTGACGCCGTTGGTCGTAACCCCATCAATACCATCACTAATTTTTCCCTTACAATCAAAGACATTATTTATTTTCAGAGTTCACGTAAATTTGTCTTTGGGAAACCATATTTCAAACATGTCCATGCATGTTTTTTATTCTGTTCTGATATTTAATTCAACACATATTGCATGAACTCCGAATCCGCCTCGAGCCCCGCCATCGTCTCGGCCGCCAAAACCACCTCCAGATCAACGCTTCCAACCCCTGCTCTTCCGGGGAACGCCGATATCTTACCGTCGAACTTGTTGGCTCCACCGCTCCGAATCGCTAACGGTCGGCCCCAACCAAAATCATTGTCGTGCATCGGAAGTCTCGGTGAACTACCCATCGTGACCGATGCACCGTCAAAGTTCCCTAACGGGAAACACTTGGGATCCCTCTCCCAATCCTCTACGAAGCGGCGCACCATAGAGTCGTCGTGAGCCATGACATTCTTGTTGAGTTGCTCTGCGCACCAGCGCAGATCCCGACACAAAACGTCACCGACTGACGCAAGAGTCGGAACGCTTTGAATTGCGTTCCCGAAGTAGTACGCATCCATTTTCGGTTGGAGCCTGTGACGGCAATTCACTGCCATTCTAAAAATGGTCGTTTTGTTAGAGGGCAGTTTCCTCGCGCGAGTCACCGCTCGCCAGAGAAGCGCGCAGAGCGACTGAAACGATGAAATTTCCGAGGTTATGTTTTTGTTTGACTCCGTGTCCTTTATTGGTTTCGACGCGGTGTTATTGAACAAGCTCTCCAGAATAGTCGTCACCTTACCTTTGTTGTTATTTAGGTAGGGGTCGTTCTTTTGCTTTCCCAACAGCTCAACGGCGTCGACGCGATCGTTATCGACCCGTTTCCAATTGTTGGTCATTGCTTTCAGCTTCAGAATTGCTTCTCTGCTGAAGCTGAAAATTCTTTCACGTAACGGCTCGTTGATAGAGAAGGTGACCTTCGGACCACCCTCCGGTAATCTTAGCACCGCCGGAGAAATTAGAGGCGAGTTGCGGCTAAAGTCCGGTTGCTTCGAGACCCTCTTTACTCCACGAGACACCTCGGCAAAAGTGTTGAAGAAATTCCAAAACGACGTGCCGTCCGTGACCGCGTGGTTCATAGCACAACCGATGAAAATGCCGTCAGCGAGCTCCGTGACCTGGATGGCCAGGATGGGCTTGAAATGGCCATCGAAGCTGACGGTCCGGTCAAACGGGAAGAACTCGTTGAAGCTATCAGGCACACGGGTCGGAACCAAGACATCGCGAACGAACAAATTATTGGGAGCGGTGGCATGGACAAAGTCGACCCCGGCGTCGTTGCACTCAATGTAGACGTAGCCATGGGAGTCGGTCTTCAATCGGCCAGCGAGAGGCGGGAAGTGGGAGAGCGCTTGAGAGAGACCCCGCTTGAGCAGAGAGATTAGGGAATCAATGGGGATGGAAGGGCGAGTGAAAAGGCAGCCCTTTTGGATGTAGTGGACGGAGAGCATGGGGAGGTCTGAGACGGAGAGCTTGAGGTCTGGGAGAGTGGAGATTTGATCCGGAGACACAGTGCATTTGGATATCAGAGATAGAGAAGAGGAAGCTGTTGAGCAAGGCATTTGCATGTTTTTTTCTTCAGAATAGATATATTAATGTTTGGACTGTGAATTCGCAGTGAATGTGTAACTTCTCACTGAGAGTGTTGGTATATATGGGGGGAGAAGGGGGAGGTTGGGTTCATGCACTTGCTGCGGTGTTGAATATTTCCCCTTTAATTTTAATTTTCTCAACATCTTATAATGTCACATTAGATAATAAATTTATAAATAAATTATAATAAATAATTTCTAATCGAACTTCTCTTGATTTAATTGTCTCTGTTCTCTTTAATTTTTATTTATTTATTTATTTTTTGGTGCTTTGATTTGATGTTGGGTTGTTATCCACTGCTTTAATTGCCAATTTTTTCTCGATGGATCGCAGTAGTCTCTGATGGTATGATTAGGTACTTGTGCCCCCTACCCAGTTCTTTTATCTAAACTTTTCTTATTTAATTTCAACCTATAATTTTAATGATAAATATACCATATCATTTGAAATATATATATATATATATATATATATATACGCTAATAAGCTTGAATGAGACAATAAAATTTAGAAAGAATACAATTTTAAACACACGGAACCTGATAATCCTGTTATTGTAATTAATATTGCTCGTAAATTACTCAAGTAAAATATATAGCACCAAAATAATAATCTAATGTCGTATGTATTTATCTTTCTGCATTGAATTATATATTCAATTCAATTTAGAGTTTCAAGGGGATTTTACTTTGCTAAATGGCATTGGAAGGATTTTTTATCCCCATCAGCTGGGCCTTCAATGGTAAATTGAAAACCAGCCAGCCAGGAGTATATACTACGCCCTCAAAGGATCGCGCGCCCTCAGTCGAGGATAAGTAAGGTAACCGTTATAAATAATAACAGACCTTATATAAAAAGGAAATGGTGAGATATCTGTCAAATAAGGATGGTAATCATTTTCTTCTATTAGATATGGATCATGGTCCTAATAATCAAGGCTAGCTCCAATATTAAAGGGAGAGGATAGTGTCGTTATTTGATCATCATCGAATAAGATTCATTCCTATATAAAAAGTTGAAACAAGAAATTAATCCATATAAGGTATTTACGAGATGTTTTTCATTGTTGTCTTCTATATTGGATTCCAATTTAAGCATCGGAGATGCATCGAGCACATCGGGCTACTGCATCTCTTGGTGCAAGTTGATTGGGTCGATCGATCACCATATTGCAAAACACATAATCAACAAGCTGTATCGACCAAGAGGTTGTTGCATGCGAAGAGGACTAATTTGATTTTCACATGCACACTTATAAATAATTTGGAGAGGGCCTAATCAAGGCTTATAAGAATCTCTCTAGATTTTTCCCTCGATCGAGTCTTAACACTATCCCATGCTAAAAGTCTGCATGCAGCCTTCGATCAGTTACACAATGCCTACACATGATGATATATAGCAGATACGCATGCAATCAGTGTGATCTTAAATTTTTGTCTAAAAATTGATTTTTCCCGTTGTTCTACTCATCATAATTTAATACATGTTTGTCCATCAACTACAGTTAAAAAAAAAAAAAAAACATGCAGTCCTAATCTATGGGACACTACGTGGGAGGAAATACTTGTGTCCCAATCCTACTTATTGCCAGCAATCGGTCACTGTAAAGTTGCCGTCCTAACAGGTAGAGTACTATAATTACTGCATGTGATCGCATCTAAATGAAAAAAAGTACATCAACGTCTAGTCTTTCCCCACAAAGCATGCATCAACTTAAGTCTAGTCACTAACTCTTATCTTTTTCACTTTTTTTTTTTTTTTAAAAAGAGTTATCTCTGGATGACTAAAATCACAGGAGTTAGTATAATTAATTAAGATGAAGCAAAAAAAAAAGTTATCATGATCAGTAGCTGATCATCATGTCCATTAAGCAATCCCATATATACGTACTCATGTACTTAAGATAATGAGCAACCTCAGTACAAGTACCAACTAAAGAAAGACGCATATTAATTTGGTTGGCTGCCTGAAAAGATATTGATCCATTAGACTTTTTCTTTGTTATAATTTGAGTGTATAGTGGATACATGAGCTGATCCACCATTGAGACGGAAAATAAAAAACAGTACTAATTAATTAATTACCGTCAATGACAAGCATGCATGATTAGTCTATATATATGTTGATATAGTTTTCGCATGATGATTGTCAATCGTTATTAATTAGGTAAAGAAAATTACAAGTTTTTCATTAATTTCCGATCCGCGTCATCATCATCTTTATGTTCCTGATCTCCGATCCTTACCCTCTAATATCATCATCATCTCCTCACAAATTTCTAATTTCCTGATCACTAATTTCTAAGTTCCTCATTTGTCATTAGCTAGGCATGTGTAGTACTGTCAGGCATCATATGTGATGCGTGAGTGTCATGATACTACATTATTCCAAGCGCGCGCGCGAGTAATATGAATCATATATAATCGTGTACTGAGCATCATATTGTACATGTCATGATCGCATGTGACTAATTCCACACATTAGCTAGCTAGCTAGCTTGGGATAGATCACGAACTCATCTCCTGATCTCATCATGGCCACTAGCTAGCTATATGATATATCTCCAATATCGAATTAGAAAAGCGACCAAACACATGATGACCAACTTTCGACTGTTGATCTCTATATCGAATTGGCAATCAACAATCAAGTTATAACTCGAATCATGAGTACCCTAGCTAGCTAGCTAGATGTAATTTACAACTTAATTAAAAGAAAGAATCACCCTAGCTACTAATTGGTTCCTATATATATATATATATATACGTACTTTCCACATCATTTATTGAGTAATTATAGGCACTAGACCGATCTTAATCATGTATATTCATAATTTGTTGTATATAACATAGAACTATTTCCACCAGTTCTATATATATATATATATATATATATATATATATATATAATCTTATGCTTTTATTAATATAATCCTTTTAATTCTGAGATAAAAAGAATTAAAAAAGACAAAAAATAAATGATCCAGTACCTTAGATACATTGAACTGGTGAGGAATTGATAATCACTAATTTACAAAAAAAAAAAAAAAGAGGGATACGGCCACCTATAATTAATTCACTATATTCCGAAACGTCGTAATATCATGACTCAATTGATAAGTACAAATGAAGACAAAGATTATGTTATTAACTGATAAAACTTAGCTCAACCATGCATGCATATACTTATCACCAATTGGCAAAAATGTATATTAATTAATTAAGCTTTTGAGAAGATCAGTACTCCACGACAACCCAAATTCGATCATGCTAGCTAGATTTAACAATTCATGTAGGAAGGGCCCTCAATCACTCTCTTGATCGATCTAAATGCCCAGAATTCATGCATGGGCGGCCGGCCTTTAGATTCTATATCTCTAGCTTTAACTGTTTACCTATATAATCATCTTAATTAATACGCCTACTACTTGGGATATTTTAATTTATAGCTTATATATGTCACATATTGATGCCTTTATTGATTTAGTTATGCATTTTAATAATGCCCAATATTGAACGAGATTATCTAGCTAGCTAGCTAGCTGATATGATCATTAAAGAAAAAGGTCGGTTAATCAAGAGGATAATACTTGTTTTACTACTGTTTTATTACTAAGATATTTATTTCTTTTGTTTTTTAAGTCTGGATTAAAAATTCAAAACATGCCCTTTTAGCATAATTTATAACAAAATAAATTCAATCAACCAACATAATCATATAATTTAATTAAAAATTAATTTAATTTTATAAAAATTAACTTTTTTTTTACTCTTTAAATTTCAAAAATGTTGTCCCAAAAAAATATTTTTCGTAGCGCTTAAGTGCATGTGATATACATATTGTAAATTATAAGAAGAATATCAAACTTATATATATTTTATATATATATTTTTATATTAAAATATAAGATATTTTTATAAAATTAATTTTTTAATTAAATTATATAATTATATTAATTGATTAAATTTATTTTATTTTAAATCATGCAAGAAGTTCACGTTTATATTTTTAATTCAAATTTAAAGAATGAAAGTAGAAAAATAGATGAATAATAAAATAATAACAAAATAAGTGTAGGTAAGATTCATTACCCTAACCAAGATTCTCCAACAACCGCCATTTATAATTTGTCGGCTTCTGGGCAGTGTTCAAATAAATATAGGAAAATATTATTTTGCTCTCAATGGTTGGTATATTTTAATTTTTTTTATTTAATGAATAAAAAAATAACTTTTAGTATATTGATATATGTTTTTATTTTTTAAAAATATTAAAAAAATATAAAAAGAAAAAGAAAAATTTGAACTAAACAGCTGCTGGCGGCGGTTAAAGCTGGCCGGCACAACTCATAAATATATTTGCTAGAAACTAAAAAATTAATATGCATGCAAAGCACATTAGTATTTAATTGGGTATGCCAGAATGTACGTACGAACGTGGACTAATCAATTGTTTGACTTTAGAAGGTCACTTAATGTATTAAGATATACCAGCAGGAGAAAGATATATGGATAGCTTAGCCATGGTGTCTAAGTACTAGGACCCAAGAAATTAATCTTAATTAGCTGTTGTACTGTACCTCAGTTTTTTCCACGTGTATGACAGTTCAGGCCCTCAGGACCAATTTGAATTCAATTCGGGAATGTCCGTGCATGCTGTTGTGCCCGAGAAGTTAGAAACAAAGCTGGTTGTAGGGGTGTTCTTTCAGGTTTCGATCCGGAAATTTGAATATATCCGAATTGAAATTTGGATCGGATTGATTCGGATCAGGCTCAAGCCAGAATTTGGATGTATCTAAATTTTTTGAAACTCAAAAATTCGGATTTTGGATTATACCCGAATTTTTTATTTTTATTTTTATGTTTTTAAGTAAAAGCTTTTATTTTATTAAATTTTTTTTCTAAGAAGTCAAGTTCATGAATCACATAATATTTTTGTTCTAAAAATACTAAATGCATGTGAAAAAAAAAAAAAAACAAATATTCATCTATGCATGCATCGCAATGCAATCCACTACATATTACACTAATAGTATTTATAAATTATACTAATGGTATTTATAAATTACATTACCAAACACAAAATTGCAATAAATGAGTTAAAAAATCAGTAGCACATTATTCTCATCAGTGATTTAATCTCACACCAAATAATAGTCCATTGTCAATTCCTGCAGCCAAGAAATCAAAAAGCTTATTAACTAGTTTTGCATATTATATTCAAGTAGAATATTAAAAAAGAGTAAAGGAAATGAGTATAAAAATTTATGGTTTTATGCATAAAGATTGCAGCACCTCAAAATGGTTTTGAAATTAATGACGATTCATCAAAATAATGTTAAGAAATGCATCCAAACAATCATAGCTAGTTAAAGGGCAGTCATAGAAAAGATGCATATTAGATTCAATATCACCCAATATAGTCCATTGTATGCTTGCAAATGCATGTGCTAGTGTTTGGCAATAATGTTTTATAAGTACAATTGACTGGGTGCAACAATAATGTTTAGCAAGAATCAAACATTTTATATAAGTTGAACTCAATAGTTTTCAATAAATAAAAGTATATAACCAAATTTAAAAAATAAAAAACTTCAACTAACAAATGCATAATTCAAGCAAATGCATATAATAATAAAATTTATTCTTTATTTCAAGATAGAACTTCCCAAGACTCTAGTTTTTCTTCTTATATTTATTTAATTTTTTAATTTAGAAGGCAATTAATAATGATTATCCACTATTGCCAGCTTCAATTGGGTTACTTTCTTCTTCACTTGGTTCATGCCAGTTTTTCAAGCAATAAGGGTTCAGTAACAAAAGAAATATTTCATTCCATCTACCTTGTAGTCACTTTTTTTTTATAAGTAAATCAAATGAATCGAATAATCGTGCTCCCTTCCCAAGGTTACTACATGAAAATCAGACCATTTCACCAAAAAGAAACGTGTTCCATCTACCAGCTTGTAGTCATCAAGTTTCGCAAAGAACATTTTCCACAAAAATGAGCGGAAACCCACCCTTTAACTAATAGGTTGCACTAGTTCTTTTACATATAAAGCCAAACAATACATTAAGTACTAAATGATAAAAATCAAGTATATGGGTAAATCTAAAAATCAGGTATATGGGTAAATCTAATGATAAAAATTAGTGACTTGGTGGAATACACAAGAGTGAACTTTTAGATAAGCTTGTTTGGGTAAGCAAAATTAAAATGCATTTTAGGCCAAGTAATATTGAGATTAGAAACAGAAGCATGAGCTAAACATCATTATTAGACCACCAATCATCTATAAAAAACATTTGCTTTTCTCTGAAATAGTCAAGCAAAACAAGTCTATAAAACCCTATTCACCACCAATCACAACTAATAAAATAATAACAACAAAGAATCTAAGCTAAACAAATATCACCACACACCAATGTCTCAAACAATTCATGAGTTATAAAATATCAACAGAGGGAGAGAGAAATAAGAGAGATAGAGGGTTTCCAGTAACTGGTAGATCTGGCCATCCAAAACATTACTCATGCACTACCACAACATAACAGGTTATAGATCTCGGCGACGAAATAAAGCCAAAAAATATATTGGAACCCAAAGGCCCCAAAATTTTTTTTTCCAAACTCCACCCAGAAACACAACTAATTTAAAAAAAAAAAATCTAAAAAAATTAAAGATACAACATCCTAAAAACCATTTCTTCCAAATAATAACAAATCTTCATTATATATATATATATGTTGTCGGATATAACAGATTTAAACAAATCTTCCAAATAATAATAACCCACGGCTCTAGCATTTTGCAGCTAAATATATCTAAACAGATATTCCTCAAACATTTAAACAGATCTAACCCAGACATAGAGAGAGGTTAGGGCATCGCAAACGCAGACACAAACATAGAGAGAGAGAGAGAGTTGAGTGTGATTCGTTGTGGGCGCCGAGGGGGGGGGGTGCTAGGACATTTGTTTACGATGACTTTATATCTAAACTCAAGTACCGGGTTTAAAACCGATATCCGTGTGTCAAAACCCGCATCCAGGCTAGATGGGTCCTGGTTTTAAAAAGTGGGTATCAGCCCAGGTGTATTCCGGTCTGGATCCTGGATAACCGGGTTCGAAAAAAATTCGACTTAGATGAATAGTCTTAACTGGTACCCCTTAAAAGTGCACGCATTGCGGTCAACTTTGACACTTCTTGCAACACGTCTTCCCAGTTAAGTCCAACTGTACGTCCAACCATGCACAAAGGAAATTTATAATAGAATAATAATATGTATATATACAAGACAGAAATATAAATATAATTTTTTTATAAAAAAGTATACCTATTCATGAATTCATCCGCTTTTTCATAAAAAGTTTGCTTAAAATTAGACTGAAACTTATCTCTTACATTACTTGCTCAGTTACTCTTTATAATAAGAATATGACACCTTTGGCATGAAGTTTTAATCATTATAAGAAAAATAGACTTTTATGACTAATTTATTAAGACCAAAAGATTATTTGCAACTAATTTTAATTATAAATAGTCATTTTGCTGAAATTAACTAATCGTAAATATGTAATTTTCTTGTAGTGATTTTTATTCCCCTCAAGTATTTGAAATATTAATCCAAGTTTGTGGATCTGGTCTGGAGTCCAACCATAAATTTCCAACGTAACCCACCCATTTTTTTTTATTGGTACTGGATATTTAGAAACAGCGTTCCGACTAATCTCGAAGATGTACAGACACTCAGTAGCCTCAAATGATCTTAATTAGGCCAATTATAATCAAATCGAAACAAATTAAGGTGGAAAACCATAAGTTAGATCTATTAATTGATCTCTCTAACAAATATAAGATCAAAGTTTTTTTTCTAATAAAAAAAGAAGAAGAAGAAGAAAGAAAGCGAAGTCCATTATAGTGACCACTCATGAGACAGAAGTCATGATCTGAGAGCACAGGACTTTCAGAGTTTTGCCGCTTGATTGTGCGTGGGCATGGAACAATGAATCTTTTATGAAAGTTAACATGGTATTTGCTCATACATGGTACCTACCACCTTTGTGTCATTAATGGCTTACTTTATCGCCAATAATCTCTCTGCATGACGGCACAAGTCCAAAGTTTGACACCCATTATATATATATATATATATATATATATATATTAGGCAGTTTAGATTTATAGGGTTGTTCATGCACCAGAATATATATGGAGTCTGCAGCATGGGTGTTCCCGTTGACGTACGATCTTTGAATGATGTATTTAGCCATCCATCCATGCCTCAGACAACAGAATTCATGATCTTGGAATGAATCACAAAATGTTATAATTGAGTTTGATCATTGCCCGGTTCATACAATTTATAACATTCACAACCGCTAGCGTTCACAATTCGCATAGAGAAATGGGAAAATGGATTCAGAAAAGAATCAAATGATAAAGAAATTAACAACACATGCAATGAAATTTACACGTACGTTGTGTTTGGTTTGGTTTGGTTTGTTGAGACGGTAATATATATATATATTATTGTATGCATGTTTGATCCTCATGTTCTGTTGTTTTCCATTTGCTCCTGATGATCTTTTGTCTATTCTGATTATATGATTGTGAGTACAAACAGGGAAAACCTAATAATTAACAGAGATTACAATAAGCGTTCCCATGCCTCTATTATTTCATATATAGTCTAACTAACAATTATATTTTCCAACTGTTTGGAGAAGAAACTTTCTGCATACTAGCTAGGCTAGGCTAGGCTAGGCTAGGCTAGCTATAAGGGATCAAAACCCTAGCTAACGAGGGAGATGATGAAGAAGGACTAGCTTGATCAACTCGACAGTTTGTCCAACCAGCACAAGTAATATTTGAAATTGCAGCTAGGGATAAGATTCCCGATTTAATTTGTTGTGGCCGGTCTTGAGGTGATCTGGGCGGCCCCTATATATATATATATATAATATAAATAACTCGATGGCCTGAACGTGGTCGTTTCCCATCACCTCATCAACTATTGTAAGCTGTCGTCAAGCAAACATGCATCTAGTATACCTCGGCAGCTAGTAATTTAGCTCTTATATATATATATACCTATATATATACACAATTGTTTAAGTTAGGAATAAAAATATTTAACAAAATATATCTAATATATAAATATATATATATATATATGATGAGTACTAGAGTCTAGATATATATATATATATGTACCAGCTGAATATGTATATATATATATTTGTATAAATTAATATATATTCATTTTTAGTATATATATATATATGAATATTAATAATTATTTTGAGTTTAATTAGATACGTACGGCCTCATGAATTGAGGTGATCTTGTCAATCAAGTTTTCTTTCGTGACCTAAAGGCTAGCTCCTTCGTTGAACAAAATGTACACAGAGTACGACAGCATGAATGCATGCATGATTAATGTGGTTATGCAAGACTCGGTGATTCATCAAAATTCATGCGTGCATGCATGTTTATAAAATGGTTTGATATTATATCTGTTTAATTTGCAACGCATGCAGGACTGATGCTCATGATGCATTATACTCAACATCGATCAACAATGACATATTCGATCATTAAGTACGATTGTATATATAATACATCTAGTACCATTGAAAATTGAAATACAATCAAAAGGAGTAATTTAAATTAGGAGAAATATTGTACAATTTGCAGGACCAAGTGAGAGTATAAATGTACGGTTTTATACATTTAAATGAAAAAAAAAACTATGAAATAATTTGATTTTGAGTACAAATTTCAGCGTAATGTGTATATATAAATATATATATTCCTTATACTTAAAAGTTGCTATAAACGTGAACAATAATGAACAGTGCTACGTGTTTTACACTTTTCTTCTTCCCCCTTACGTCTCTCTCTACATTCGCGTCCCTCTCTACATCCTCACAATTAAATCACCACAAAATCACAACAAAATCATTACAAAATCACCAGACAAATTACCACACAAGTTTCTACACAAATCACAAATCAGGGGTCGTCGGTGAAGGACGAGACTGGTGGTGGTGGTGCGGTGCCGGTAGGGGTGGCTAACGACGACGCTACAGGGAGAAACTCGTGCGTGTAGAGGAAGAGAGAGGGCTACAGGCTTACGCCTGTTGTGGGGGGAGAGAGATAGGTCTGTGGGGACGAGATCGGTGGGATGGTGGTGGTGGTGCGATGTCATAGGGGTGGCTAACGATAGCGTTACGGGGAGAAACCTGTGCGTGTAGAGGAAAAGAGAGGACTACGGGCTTTGGCCTGTTGCCGGGGGGGAGGGGGAGAGAGAGAAAAAGAGAGAGGTCTGTGAGGATGAGATCGGCATGGGGAAAGTCGCTGGTGATTGGGCTTGGTAGTGGTCAGGTAGCGGCGGCCAATGGCGCTGGGCGGAGCCGTGGAGAAGAGATCAAGAGGGAGAGGGGCATGCAGCTGGAGGGAGGGAGGAGAAAGAGGGAAGAGGGAAAAAATGAAGGGAAAAATTAGGGTTTGAGACTTTAAATCTCAACCCTTCATCTTGAATCTCCAAAATTGATCCAACAGTAGAGGTTAAAACTTAAAAGTAAACTAACTTAAAATAGATAATTAAAATATAAATTCAACTTTAATTTATAAAATACTAATATTTCATCATTAAATAAATGATAGAGTTTTGTTAAATATTTTTAAGAGAGTAAAATCATATAAATAATTAAAATTTTTAATATAATTTAAATCTCATAATATTATTAATTAACTAAAATCATTTAGATAAAATGATTTTATATCATTATAATATTTTAAGAGTTTCCAAAATAGAAGAGATTTACTTTAATGATAAAAAAATATGAGAATAATATAGAAATAAAAGACTATATTTTGTTAGTACTCATTGGGTCATTAAGTAGTATGGTTGAATTCTACAATTCATATATTTAAGAAAACTATTGCAAGAATATCTAAAATTTTTTAATTTTCATATTACTGTAACATTTTGTTATCATTATAATACTTGTTAAAATTTATTTTTCTACTCCTCTTATTAAATTATTGACTAATTAACTTTATTTAAAAAATATATTATTTTTATATTTTATAAATATTACTCAAAAATATGCATTGCACGTCACTTTACAATTAATATATATATATATATATATAATATATATTTGGTGGGGGCCCAATCAATTACTGGAAACCAAGCATTCCCACGCCCATATGCTCGATCTGTGTGAGTGTCTCAAATCGATGAACCTCTTTTCAACGCGAAATGCAATTCAAACCCAGCTAGTCATGAGTCATGACCAGAACTTCCACCAAGCTGAAAGTGAAAAAACACGAGTATCATGATGAGAACGCCATTATCATTCGGCGCTGCTAATTAATGCATGTCTGAAATTATTGGCATAAATAATAATGTACACAATTACTTACCACTCATATATATTGTATGCGCTAGGAGAGATCAGGATTATGCATGCATGCGATAATAATTGGTCATCGAGAAATATCTAGCCAGTCGTCGTGCCGATCGAGCTGCCATTGGTTTTCAACTGCACATTGTCATTCCATGGAAAGTATTACTGTGTTGTCGTGTCTGGTTTTATATATAAATATATGAGAAATAATATAGTCACGAATAAAAATAATCTCACATATAATTTGATATGATTTGTTAAATTATAAAACTATTTTTATTATAAAATAAATCTAACGGATTACATAAAGTCACGTCAGTTTGTAAAATTAATTATTTTTATGTAATTCATTTGTAGCTGTAAAACTCTTCTAAATATGTGTATGTACATGTGTGTCATCCAAATACGCATTTGATATCAATATGGTAGTGAAGACATATATGAGTTTTACTACTCATCATTCATATACATTACATTTATTTTTATTTTAATATTTTTAAATTAATTGAATTCTTCCACTCATCATCCATATACCACATATTTGATAAAAAAAAAAAAAAAAAATTATGTATGATAATGTGTAGTATGAAAATGATAAATATAATTTTTCAACATGTATATCCTAAATTCAGTTGATCTGGTGATTTAAATAAATTATGGCTGAAGCAGGGGCGTCGAAGTAAGCATAATGTGCAAGTTTACATATATTTTTTTTCCTTTGTAGTTTGTATGGTTTTGAACTTTCTAATCATATTTAAAAGAAAAAAAAAATAGTGTCTCGACTTTTTAAGGATGTGTATGCATGCATACAATGCAGTCAGAAGCTAAGGTCCAACAAAAGCAACGTATGACTTGGAATATGTAGCATGTGTAAATTAAGTACATAGAAAATACTTGGAGGTCCATTGAATGGATCCCAACAGTTTTTTTTTTTTTTAATTAAGTATTTTTTAATAATATTATGAATTATTTTTTAAATATTTAGGGGTATAAAAAAATGAAAGAAAAAAAAGACCAAATGGCTCTCGTGCTACACGATCCAGAGTACATACTTGAAAAGGCAGATTTGCAGAAAACACAAGAAGAATCGAACTCATCAAGAAGCTGTCCAAAATACTCCACAACCTCCATTAATGATTTTTTCTATAAAAAAATAAAAAAGTGAAAAAACGAAAATCTGGGAGAGGGTGAGGGTCAACGGGAGAGGGAGAGGGAGAGGGTAGGAGGGCTTCGAGGGGAAGGGAGGTGTAGAGAGGGAGGGCTAAAAAAAATTTTGTTCTTTTCAGCATTTTTATCAACTGTTATGCAGGCATATGAGTTGAGAAGTGGGAGCTTTATGTGGCAAACATTCATTGGAGGGCTGTTATTTGAGGGAGATCAGACCGACCGGTGGGAAAGTTTTCTACTCGGAATAACTACTTCCATCAATAAAAGCAACCACGAGTCATGACCCTCAACCTCAGAATAAAATTCCGGCGATTTAATTATAGTGCTCAATAATCGGCATTCACATGCAGGGCCTAACTGTACGTCTTCCGTCCTCATCGAGATCTGAAATCCCATGATGGAGCAAAGCTCAATTTCAACATAAAATCAGAGTTCGACTTCCTTGACAGTAATTGCTGACCTGGTTTCATGCTTTCCGCCCCATTCCATAATTCACATTTCACTCCACCTTTTCACCCCTTTCCTCAAACTCCACAAGGTGAAGATTCCAATCAAACAGTTAAAATAATGTTCCGCAAGCACTGTTCAATGTTCATATCTTGATGCTAATATCAGCAAACTTTCAGTTCTTGCCAGACATACAGTCTCTATATGGTGAAACAAAAGAAACTAGTCTCTAGGCAGCCATATCCGTACACAGAACCCCTTTCATGGATAGATACACAAGCCTTTAATTCCCTTTTCAACTTGTATGCTTCTAGGCAAAATGAGAAATGGCACAACCCAACATTACTAAGCCTGGCCTATCAAAGAATCAATCTGACCAATCAACAAAAAAAAACTTGAGATCGTAAACAGGCTTAGAAGAAAGGGGACTAAAAGAGGAGGGGTGGGGCAGAATACAGTAAAACTGCAGGCTGTGGCAGAAGATATTACATGTATGAACAAAGGAAAAAGCTAAATGGCAGGAACAAATTGCCAGGAGCAACCACAAACTCGAATTCCTGGGTTTCAATTCCCCGAGCCAAGCTAAATGCACTATTTCATTTCTTGAGCAGCACCATCACTTTGAACACACTAACAAAGAGTGTATCCAAACTCCATGCTGCAAATTGTACCGGAAAAAACACCTATTTGGAATGAAGTATTTATCTGAGATTTGATGGAGACTTGAAAACTCGATACTTCTATAGATAGCCTAACCTAACATGAAGGCCTAGAAAGTATAAGCCTAGAAATCTACCCATGAAATAAGGACCAAAGAAACTTTCCTCCTTTTATCTCAAGGACTCCTGCTCTCGCAAATGCAATTAACAGTTTAGTTATTATGTAATTGGCCGTCTTAATAAAATAGCCACAAAATCAACTACCAATTACATAGGCACGAAAGCCCATAGCAAATCACTAAGAAAGACCTTTGATATTGATGGTGGCACAAGGAATGCACGCATTCCTTTCCCAACGGAACAGACTCTGAATCAATACTCTTACTCAATGTCATCATGGGAGTACAAGTAAATTTCATTGCTCCTCGATTTCAGTCTTGAAATAAAAAAAAAAAAAATCTAATTCTAAGCAATTTTGTGTACTAATACGGGTACCTATTCATTATGATTGGTCAGAAAGTAGATTTTATGAAATTAGTACTAATTTGAATTTAGAATATGAAGGCAACAATATTAATACGCAGATTGGTACGCAAACTTACTTATTCATAACAAAACTCATGAAAAAAAGGTTCGGGTACAGGTCCAACAATTTTAACCATGACAAATCATTCACTCTTCGTCCTCGTTAATCCAAAGAAAAAACACTTGTCTAATGATGCAAACTTCTATTTTCATTTTTCGAAAAGGGATACCATGATAAGCAAACGAATTGAATGGAAATCCAACTTCCAATACCAATTTCCGTGCTTTATTTAAGGTGGTGAGTTAGGCCCAGCCAAAGCACCTCACGCATTTTAGGCCTGTAAATCAAATGACAGCAGAAATCGGCCACAAAACAATGCTATGTCAAGCATATCAAATTAAACTCAACCAGGAGTTCGATCCAACGACGTCTACTTATATACCTATCAAAAAAATCAAATTAAACTCTACGATTATTCCCCAAAAGTAAGGTATTAGCAGGAAATCTTCAACCACGCACTTCATTCGCTCACAATGCTCAAATACATCCAAATGCACCCACAAAAACATAGGAATTAGAAGAACGAACCATTTATTTACTGGAAGAAGATTCGTAATCAACAACAAATAAGTTTCATCAGACAAAAGCAATCATCCAAAGCATAGCCCAAACGCAAACACAAGATACACAAGCATATATACATATACTCAAACATTGCATCATTAACATTCGCCAATTACACGTTTAACCTCACCAACGTTGTTCCCGATTATATCAATAATCGGAGCGGTAGTCGCCACGGTAATCGCTGTAATCGTCGCGCGCAGCCACGTCATTCTCGACCCTATCCACGATTTTCTCCTCTTCGTACTTCAATCCCTCGTCCAATGCGAGCCCACCTAACGCTCCAACGGCCGCGCCCACAGCCATTCCCGTTCCCAGACCCATTTTCGAGTTCTTCGGCTTCTGTTCGTAGAACGAGTAATCCACAGGTGCCGACGGCCCACTGGGCCCTCCAGGCCCACCATAGTTCACGGGCCGGTCGAAGAATGGCCTGGGCGGCATAGGCGGTGGTGGCGCACTGGAATAATACCCTGTATAGTATCCTGAATACGCATCGGGATACGAGCTGTAAAGGTACGGAGCCGGCGGCGGCTGCTGCGATGGGGACGGTGCGGGGAGTGGTGACGTGTACGGAGAGGGCGAGTATCCCCTGTAGTCGCGCGGAGGAAGGGCAGGGGCACCGGAGTAATAGTAGCTAGGCTGAGGGGCAACATGATAATCTGGCGGCAACGGCCGTTCGCGGACGGAGAGCTTTACGCGGATCTTCCCCTGGGGACGACCCGATGGACGGGTGAGTTGGAACGTTCTGATACGGATCGGGTCGTCGGGGTTGTCAGCGAGATCCTTGAGCGGGACACGGAGGGTGCCGACCAAGGGCTTGGGGGTCTCGGAGGGTTTGGAGTGGAAGATCTCAAGGGTGAGGACGGAGTCCTGGACAGGGATGGTGAGTGGGAGGGTGAAACTCTCGTTCCATACAGGGCGGATCGAGCCAGCGTCGTCCGATTTGGTGGCGAGTCGGCGGTCTGGGTCGACCCAGAATACCGCGTATGGCTTGAGGTCTCCGTTTTTCCAGTTCACGTTCTTGAGATGCTTGGCGGAGACGATGGTGAGCTCCAGGTCCAGACGCTTCGGTGGCGCAGGGCGAGACGTGGCCATGACGCTCTGTGCTAACGCGCGCAGGGTTGGGGAAAGGTTAAAAGGGTGCGTAGGATAATATAAAGAATGGTTCATATATAAAAGAAAAAAAATATTGATAATTTTGAATAGAAAAAATCTAAATCACACTCTACTGTTTGTAGAGTCCCCAGCACACTCAACATGCTGGGTGAAAAAAATAAAAAAAAAAAATTCTTCACAGTGTGCTGTGGCTTCCGGCTGCTCCCAAACATTTCTCTTTTGAATATGAGTGATTCTGGATAGCAGCTTATAGCCGCAGCACACGCTATGGTTTTTTTTTTTTTTTTTTCACTCAATCAGTAGAGTGTGCTGTGTTGCGGCTGCTATAAACAATAGGCAGCAAAATATATTTTCTCATTTTGAATTGTATAATTGTGTAATTATTTTAAAAAAATAATAAAAAATGAAATTGTATAAAAAAAGTTAATTTTTTAATATTAAATTTTATTTATTTTTAAAATAATTACGTAACATTTATAAATTTATGAAACTCTACAATGATGTAGATGGAAATGAGACGAGTGTTGTTTGGGAGATAAAAGACCAAGTGCTTTGGTTGCACGTGACGGTACCCTTGCACTTGATGGGTCGGTGTGTTCTTTGGTCCGTAAACCGCCGCCCAAGCTAATTCGAATAAATTAGAAGAGAAAGGCATCTTAGAATTCGTTTGTTTTCATATATGATACGATGGATTGAGGTAAATTGAGATTAAAATTAAAAATTGAATAAAATATTATTAGAATATATATTTTAATATTATTTTTATTTTAAATTTTGAAAAAATTAAATTTTTTATTTTATTTTATATAAAATTTTAAAAAAATTATAATAATTAGATGTGATGAGTTGAAAAGATGATAGAATTATTTTTTCAAAATGAATATTGCTACTAAAATTTGCACTACGGGAGATAAAAGATATCTTCGTGTCTAAAATTCATGAATGATTTAAGAAAATAAATTTTGTATAATCTTTGAAGGATGCAAGAGGGATTTTTCAAGATTTTTATTTATATTTTAAGAATAAAAAAAGGTTATGTTAATTTTTGTTAAGAAAATGTCAAACGTTTTTTTATACTTTTTAAATAGAGTATTGCTATTCATAAGCCCATACACCACACACCAAATTTTTTTTTTTTTTTTAAAGTTTTATTTTATTTTATTATTCTTAAAATAATTAAATTATTCTACTCATAATTTATATACTACACATTTAATAAAAAGATAAAATTAAAGAAATCATAAAAATGATGGTGTGTGGTGTATGAGGTTTAGGAATAAAATTTTTCTTTTAAATAAAGGTAGGGGGTTTGAATTCTTTTGGTGCTCTGCCTGCCTTCTTGCCTTCATCAGTGTCAATTGGTACCCAATTAATGAACTCCCTTACTAGGTAGGCGTGGAGGATAAAATACCTGGCTTGTTGAAGATTAGATCCAGCCCACCAAACAACGCTAGAAGATAATATGGAGAGGAAATGAGTAATAGATAAGAAGCGATCATAGGTATAGAAGGGAGTGAGAAAATAAATGGATGCTTAAACACACCCAATGTCAGGTCTCACCTCTGCTAATAGACACTCAAATGGATTAGTCACATCATAGTAGGTAGGCACGCGCACAGGGATGAGATAAAAGCAAGGGACTTGATGACCTGGTCAGGGATGAGATAAAAGCAAGGGACTTGATGACCAACCAGGCTCTTTTCTTCTTCAACCTCTTGAGGGAGAGCTTCAGGGAGATATATTCTCCAATAATAAGATCTCTAACTTTCTTTGTACAGTGATAAATGAGAGGTTATGAGAGATTATAAATAAGTATATTATAGTGAATTTTTTCTCTCTAAATGCTCGTGGACATGGATAACATGTCGAATTATGTAAATTTGTGTGTTCATTTTTCTCTATTTTTTCTGCATTAGTTTTATATTCATTGTCATAGATGTACCCACCGACACAGGATCACTGTCAAGGACTTCAAACAACACCGATCAATACCTAAGTCGACCAGTGGGTTAGGAATGACTTTTTCTCTCCTTCTAGCCTGTTGTGTATTTTTTTCCCATCAACACTAGAATGGGTAAAAACTCCCAATTCAATTATAGATCATTGCATTTTCTCATGATCTAAAGTCAAATATGATCTTCTTTTAATTAAAAGTCTCATCACTTGGGGAAAAAAGAGATACCCTCACATAACTTGAACACTTATCATGCTTGCTGACCAAAACTTTCTCAAAAAACTTTCTACTCTGAATCTAAATATCTTTATATCATTTAAATTAAGACTCCCAATTATCAAAATATTTTACCTCGGCTCTTGCAACAAAAATAAATAAACAACTCCCCCCCACCCCCAAAAAAAAATCAAAGTATATTTTTTAGAGCTATTACCAGTTTTACAAAATATCATAAAACCTGTTTGTATTTTTTATGTTTTTAAATCTCAAAATATATAATTACGTGACATGTAGCAATAAAACGAGAGTATCACGTTATTTTGATTTCATGAATATTATATAAATTTAGAGAAATGTTAGAACCACAAATAGATTTTATAAAATTAAATTCACAAATTAACATGGTTTCATATGATCTGTTGATTTACTTTAAAATAAAAGTAGTTTTATAATTTAACAGACCATATTAAGTCATACCAATTTGTAAATTTATTTGATGAAATTTCTTTGTGTTTAAAGCATTTATCATAATTTTATATTATTCCATACGTGTCATGTCAGAAAACACAATTTACATATGTATATTTCACTAGTTATAATCATATTAGTTATAAAATTTGACCTATTTAAGCATTGATCACAAGTTATTTTCAATGATAAACTATTTGCCCATCTATAGCTGCAAGATAACATGAAACCAAGAACTTGCAATCGAGCAAATGAAGAAAACTGAGAGCAAATTAATGGAGAAAAAGTTGTTATGTCATTCCACTATGAAAATAACCTCTTACAATGTATTCTGCCTAATGGGTGATATATATAGAGAGTATTATAACAAACTAACTAACTACACCTATAGCATTGTGCCATCAAATAAAGTAAAGTGAGTAAATAAAAAGAATAAAAGAATAACTAGTGTATACGACAATTATATACAAAAAGCTATTGAAATAAAAAACGACTAGTAGTTTAGTCTTGGCCAGTATCAATTAACAATAGCATATCTATGTTTTACAGAAGAAAAATAATATTTAGTTAGTTATTATTGTATCATCTCTTGATATTATTGATAATAGGTAGAAGAATGTATTTAATTTTTAACAATTTAATGTTATTTTTAAAAATTAAGAAAGGGTGATGACTACAAATATTATGATGATGACGGGTGACACTTACCTTTATAAAACTGATGTTATATATCGCTTCCATTAAAAATGATGAAAATATAAGATTATAAGAAATTGAGGAATATTAGAATATTTGTGTTCTACTCAAAATAGTTTCGTGATATCATATGATTTCTGGTATTTATGTAGTGTAGTAGTTACTACTGTGTATAATTAGATTATGAAAAATTATATTTGTAAGTTGGTGTGTAAAAGATATATTTCATACCGTATAGCAAACTTAATTTATATAAAAAAAAAAAATTAGAATTTCAAATTTTTTGCATATTAAATTTTGAAAATTTTTATACATCACATTATTATTTTACTTTCATTTCATTATATAGTAAGATGTGTCATATTTATCGCGATTAAATAATAAAAAATAATTCAATAAAACATTATCTAATGATAATAAATATGACATATATTATATAATAGAATAAAAATAAAATGAGAATATGATATATAACATGAATTTAAACTTTTACATGGATACAAGTAGAAGTAATATATATATATATATATATATATTTATATTATAGACAGAAATAAAAGTAATATTGATATTAGATTGCGTTTGGATGTTGAGCTAAGCTCAATTAAGTTGAATTCTTTATGAATAGTAATATGTTGAGTAATAGAGGGAGTTATGTAGGGCCATCTAAACTGAGTTTAAAGTGTGTTTAGATGTTAAAATGAATTTATTACTTTTTATAAGAAATTGAAAAAGGTTATGGATTCTATAAAAAAAAAAGATTATAGGTCTCACGAATAAAGATGTTTTAAATTAAAAAAAGTTGTAGTTTCTACGTGTAAGAAGGTTTTAACTTGAAATAAATTTAATAATTTAATAATTGAATTTTGAATATTAAACTCATTTTAAAATTAGACTAAACTCAAATGATATTGATAAAACGCATCTTTAGATTACTGTAAATAGAAAAAATCTACACAATTTCTTACTATTCACATAATCTCAATACATTATATTTTTTTTAATTTTTATTATTTTTTTCTTTTATAAAAAACTTAATATATGAATATTAAATAGAAGAATTAAATTAATTTAAAAAAATATTAAAAAATATTAGAAATTTAAAAAAATATAATATAGAGACTGAGAGATTACGTAGCATTACAAATACGAGTCAACTGGTAAATGTCAAGAAATAAATAAATAAAAACTGGTATTACTTATTTAGGGGTAAAATGGTAATATAAGTAGGTAACGTCATTTACTTTCGTGAACGGAACTTGCAACCAACCGAGCATCCGAAAGCGAGCGCCATCAGCATCTCTAAAATTCGTTCGCTACAGCCAAAGTCCGAGATAGTCTCTCTCCCACGTATTTAGATCTCCCTTTTCTCCTCCCCCCGATGCCTCGACACATTTTCGCGATAAAATAAGGCTTCTCAACAGATTTTCCAGAGAAAACATGTCGGATGCTTTGATCAACGGGTTGGCCGGAGCCGGCGGAGGGATCATAGCTCAGCTCATCACATATCCTCTTCAAACTGTATGATCTTTCCTGTTGTATTTATTTTTCCGCCATGCTTCAGTCTATTCCTCTTTTTTTTTTTTTTCCCGGGGGTTAGTTTTGTAATTTTCTTTTGAGACGGATCTGTAGGTGAATACTCGTCAACAAACAGAGCGTGATCTGAAGAAGGAGAAGAGGAAGTTTGGAACAATTGAGCTAATGCGCCAGGTCTCTGTGTTTATTCACACGAAACCTTCAATATATAATTTCCTACTTTTTTTCTTGGCAACCAAACGAATCCTTAATTTTTTAGAATTTATTTTTATTTTTTGTTTCTTTTGATTCTTATTTGTTTGTTGTCTGAAAAATATGTAGGTTATAAAACATGAAGGATGGGAACAGTTGTACGGAGGCTTAACGCCATCCCTGGTGGGCACGGCTGCATCTCAGGTGAGCGCATTTTTTTAGGTGTGGACGGTAACATGAAATAATTTTAGATAAAAATTAAAAATTAAATAAAATATTATTTTTTAATATTATTATTATTTTAAAATTAAAAAAATTAAATTATTTATTATATTTTATAAAAAAATTTAAAAAAATTATAATAATAAGATTTGATATTTTTACTATTCATACGGTACTTACCTTCTTTATGAATTAAAATACCCTACTTCATATTAATATTATTGAAAATTTTATTTTGGGGCAAAGTAATTATTTGCATCCTTGAAAAACTAGGTTGGTTATTATCTCTGTAGCACAGTGCACAGATAAACTCAACTTTATCTGAACAAAACGGTGCTTACATGATGTGAAATTGTCAGTACCGGTGTGTATATTGGCGTGGAGATAGAATAGTGTATTGTGATTTCCAAAGCATATGGTATGTGGTCCAGTGGCTGCGTAAAACGTGCCGTCTTGTGGCATTCGTTTGTTTTCTGTGACGTTATCTGCACGGGTCTCAGGTATTAGATTGTCCTGTCGCCTTAAAAGACCACTGTCCTTTACAATTATAAAATTGGAACTAATAAGCGAAACGTAGGAGTTATAATATTGCTTAATGCCGAGCCCGATAATATGGCACGTCAATTATATTTATTGTTAGAAGGTTTATAAGACTCGGGGTTCAGTCTTCCGATTTTACTCTCTAATATGAAGAAATCTCGGTTTAGTTCATCATCTCTTACAAATTCAGCTGTTCTTTGAACAGCAGAGTTAAACATGTCACCCAACTATAAATTCTTTTAAGGTTCAATTGTAAAACTATTGTTTTCAAGATGCGAAATATTTAACAAATTAACTCTATGGGTTGGCTCAACGGTAAGAGTCTTGGTTTTGGTAGAATGCTCCCTTTAGATTTAAGGTTCGAACTCTTGGATGAAAACAATTTCTAGGAATTACATCCCATCGGTAAAATGTTGAGTCAATTTACCTGATTTGTGTGATGGAGATGCATTACACAAGTCTGGGATTTAATCGGGTTAAAGCATGTTAAAGACGGAAAATACTTTAATAATATCATTATTATTATTTTATTTCTTCCATCGCATTCTGAACTCCTTCGGGATCACATTATACAGAGAAAGTTAGATCATTTTGGCTCAAAAATGGTGTTCTATTAACCTGCATTTCTTGAATCTGCATCCTATAGTTTATTTAGATTTCATGTTTCTTATAGACTTGCAATTGTTATTGTACAGGGTGTTTACTATTATTTCTATCAAATATTCAGGAATAAGGCTGAAGCTGCTTCACTTGAACATATGAAGAAAGGGATTGGCGATGGATCAGTTGGGATGTTTTCATCACTTGTGGTGGCTGCCTTATCAGGGTGATCTATTTTTTCTTACAGACACCCAAATGTCTTAAATTTCTTTGTTACTTTATGTGCACAATTATGCGGGTGATCGACTGCTTATGCAATCTATGGCTGAACAGCAGTCATCGTTTTTTATTATTCGCACAAGCTGTAAAGCTTGAATTGCCTCAAAATTGTGCACAATAGGTGCTGCACTGCATTCTTTCTTCTGATGATTAGTTTGAATTCATGTGAATTTCTGCTCAGACATTGCCTGAAATTTTCCTTTCTGTAGGTGTGTGAATGTGCTTATGACAAACCCTATATGGGTAGTTGTGACACGCATGCAGGTAAAAAAGCTAATTTACCTAAGCCTCAAGTTCCTTTTATGCTGTAAATGTGGAAGCAATGCAAATTTTGATATTTCCAGGTTTTTTCTTGTAATAGTTTTCGGAGTTACTTTCAGTAAAAAGTTAAATTTGAAAATGATATTGGAAGTAGCACTGGTTAATAGTCTTGATACTTTTGTGCTAGCAGAAGTTGAAAGCCACTCTTGTTTTTTTTTTTTTTGGATAAATGTTATGAAGTTGAGTTAGAAGCCCATCTATTAGTCCTGGTTGTAGCATGATCAGTTTCTCGTACAGCTAGTGTACCATGGTTGAAAAACTCGGACAGGTGAAGGTCTCGTGCATTTGGCAGCTACTTTGAAGTTTAGAAAATTATTTTATGTGCGATAGCTAAAATGAACTTTGATTAAATGCATGATTCAGTCCTGAATATCTCTTTAATTCAATACCCTAAGGAGTAATTATTTTTAGATTACTATTGTCGCAATGTATGCTCTCCTTTCAAATTTTGGAGCATGGCCCCACCCCCAAAAAAAGACTGAGCGAGGCTGAAAGATCGCTTTTTTTCTCTCTCTCTAATTTATCTTTAACTAATTTTCCAAGCAGACACATACAAAAATCCCGAAGAAGTCCCAGCGTGGTCAGACGTTGTCAGTATCTCCAGATGAGACAGTTTTTGCTGCAAGTGAACTTCCTCCCTTTGGAACAAACCATGCGGTAGGTGGGGGGGTGTTCCTCATTTTCAATATAGATAGATGAAATTAGAGCTCACAAGACAACCCTTCCTATTGGTTTTATATTAATATGCAAAGGCATGATTGCATCATTGCATCGTATTTCACATAAATGGATCATAATTATGCTCCTATGAAGGATTTTCTATGAGGACATAGCAGTAATCAGGGCATATTTTACATTTTTGATGGATTGGTAGATTGGGTTTTAATCATTCTTGCTGTGATCTAAGAAATCTGACGCAGACTTGCCAGCCATCGAGCGATGACCTGTTTGGATTGTAGAAGAGAACTGCTAGAAACAAAAGAGAACACTGGGCAATTGACAACCATGTAATTTCATATGCCACTGCCGATGAAAATTAGTGTTAGGGAGTGTAGAAAATGGGGAATGGAACAGCAAATAATTAGTTTGAATATTTTGGACTGTTCTTTACTTATAAAAAAAAGTTTGAATATTTTGGACTGCTGCAAATATCTTTTCTTTCATTCCTGTTACTGGGTTTCTGACGTCTGTAGACAGCTTGCAATATGTCTCAGTTTATGAATGCATAAAATTTTTGGATGAAAGGCATATTGGCTTTTGCTATCAACTTCTTTATCAACTTTTGTAATTCACATGGCATGGGCTCGAATGCTTCTCTCTGTCTATAATCTAATTCAGTAACATGTACTTCTAAAAAAATAATCTAATTGAGGTATATATTTTCAGATTCAAGAAGTCTATGATGAAGCTGGATTTTGGGGTTTTTGGAAAGGTGTATTCCCGACATTGATCATGGTACGTCTGAAGTTACTCTAATATGTGCTAAGAGACATCACTGATTCTTCCTGCTATCGATTGCAGGTGAGCAATCCTTCCATACAATTCATGCTGTACGAAACTATGCTGAAGAAGCTGAAGAAAAGACGTGCTTTAAGTAGGAAGGGCAACAGTGGCGTGACAGCCTTAGAGGTTTTGATTCATTTTGAATGCTCCACGTTTCAGTACCATTTTATTGGTTTCTGTTATAAATTTTAACTTCAATACTTCCAGCATTGCTTCACATAGCTTCATATGTTTCTCTTCGAGCTGATAAATTGGCTGGTTTTGGTAGATATTTCTTCTTGGTGCTTTGGCGAAACTTGGGGCTACTGTTGTGACGTATCCTCTTTTAGTTGTTAAGGTACACGAATTCAGCTTCTATAAACGAATCTCATGACTTGAGTGTAGGTTTAAGTCACAACTTGAACGGATTTCAATTGAACTCAACAAATCTTGTTTTATAAATGGTGTTGGTTCTGGCTCAAACCTCATCTCTTGCCCTGTTTTCAAATTTTAGCATGTTGTTGGTTCTGGCTTGCTGAGACGAAAGTTTTATCGGTTAATAACAGGAAAAAATGTTTGTGCTGGTAAGAAGAATGGGGAAAATCTTGCCAGTACCATACGTTATTTGGCAGATATCCTGAAAGAGAGTTCTGTAATGAAAGGTCAAACTGGAAAGAGAATTATTGCGCTGATGCATTTGGCTGGCCAAAATACCAACCATGATTTTTGTCCTTGCTTGAGTATATATGTACTAACAAAGTAACCATGTATATGGAAAGAACCTTTGAAAATATTAGGTTATCCATTCAAAAGTTTTCGCTGATTTGTCAGAGTAACTAATTTTGGTTCCATATATAATACTCTTGCCATTGCAGTCAAGGCTTCAAGCGAAACAGGTTTCTACCGGAGATAAAAGGCATCACTATAAAGGTTTGAACTGTTATATTGATATTTTCTTGAACTGTGTATTCTGAAAATATTCAAGTCCTGTTGTTGTATGTTGTATCTGACGCATAATCCTGTGTATGATAGACCAAAGGTTATGTAGTCCAAAATTGGTCAGTTTTTTTTGGAAATAATAGCTCTTTTAAGAGATTACCACACAGAACCATATTGGGAGAGGCTACCAGCCGGATGGATGACATTCCTTGTTTTACACCGACAAATAATGAGCTAACACGTAGGAGTTGTAGCAAATTAAAGAATAAATTGCATGTAGAGAATCAACGTTCACACTGTTCCGTCTCTTTCTTTTTCTGTTTTCCCACTTCCCTCTCTCGATGGTAGGCCAAAACCCTCTCTCTCTCTCTCTCTCATTAGTCAATTGCAAACAGAAAATTGGGAAAAAACACATGCAGAATTCTTTTGGATTTTCTCGGCTGTGTGAATTATCCCTTGAGCCTTACTTCTGAATCGTCTTTTAATGAACCCTATTAAGAGCCATGGTTGCGACTGAGCTGCAACTCAAACTCCCGAGTTTCTGTCATAAATTTGCCAAGACGCATGATTAATGGCACTCTGAGTCCTTCAATTGCAAAGTTAAGTTCCCTGATTGAAATCAGGCTTGGAGAAAACAACTTAAATGGCTTAGTCCCTAATAATTTTACTGAACTGAAATCGTTAAGGTTGTTGGATTTGAGTGGAAACAATCTTTCACCCACCACTCGAGATTTTTGAAGGTTATGATTGAGGGAAATCCTCTGTTGGTCACTAATACAATTGATGTATCTCCCTTTACTTGCTTCTAGCCCACCACCTGTTAGTCTAAAGCACTTGACGGATAGGAGAATCAAGAGAGGCACCGTGTAGAGAAGAGAGAAGGAAAAATAGGAGAGAAAAATAAGATGAAAGATGATGCAGGGGAGAGTATAGAGAAAGGAAGAGAGCTGCTTTAGAAGACTAGCACTCACCATAAGACATATAAACCTCATATATGTTGAGGTTCTATTGGCCGGTGTAAATTGGGATTTCTCACCCGACCGGTTCTGAGTTTTTCTCAGCCATATTTATGCTCAAGATATCAATTTTCATTTGGGTCAGTGTTTTGTCCAGTAGAATTTGCCCAGATTGTGATGTTTCATATCTTTCATTCCTTCGACTCAGGAACATCGGATGCAATTCTAAAGATGATCCGTTATGAAGGCTTCTATGGCTTTTACAAAGGGATGAGTACAAAAATTGCGCAAAGTGTACTTGCTGCTGCTGTTCTCTTTATGGTTAAGGAAGAACTTGTGAAGGGTGCTCGGATCTTGATTACTAAAGATGGCATCAACACAGTGAAATCAAGGCCCCCATGATTCCTCCACGATTTTTGTTCTCATTTTCACAGTCTCAGTGGGACTTCACTTGGATAAATGTTAATTTGGAATGTGTACAAGCATCGACAAGCTTGTATGCCAAAATAAAAGCAATGCAAGAGGATGTAATTGGAAATATTATATTTATGACCCTATTCACCTTGGATATTTCGTTATAGAAATCTAGGACATCTGTTTTTTTTTGGACTCTAATCATCCACCTTGCATGAGAAATGCTTCCCAAATAGTGGAACAGCATTTGGTTAAAGTAGAATTGTATCCATGTATAATCCTTCAGGCTTGTTGCATTCTTTTTAACTGATTTAAAGTTCAAAACTCATTTCGATTGAATAATGATTCTCTAAACTTTTTCAATAAATTCTTTCACGTATCTTTTTTTTTTCTTTAATCCCAATAATTATTTTAAGTTTATGAGAATTTTATCACATCGCTATATGATATAAATTTTTCTAATAGACAAATAATAATCAGAATCTAAAGATCTATTTTAATGGATAGGCCTTCATCCCAACACTAAACATGTACTAGATATATATATTTTAAAAAAATAGTCTATTATTAAAATTAATTTTTTTACATTAATTTCAGATTTATAAATTTTTAGAAAAATATGCGAAGTAAACATGTAATGGATCTACATAGAGAATGTTTTTATGTTTTTTTTAACCCTAAGGGATTGGCCTAAGTGGTGAAGGTCTTGGTATTGAAATATTGCTTCCTTCAAAGTTCAAAGTTCAATACCTCATGGGTACAAACAAATTCTTTAGAGACACATTTTCTGATAAAAAATCAACAATTTAATCAATTTTAAAATTTTTTTATAATGTAATACACGAGACCGAAGTTTACCTTTACAGAGATGGTTCTAAATATCCCTACCTTAGAGAGGGTACATGACATAAAAAAAAGAGTAGTGATACACTAACAATCTATCTACAATTTGCCTACTACTTTCTTATAAAATTTTCAAATTTTAGATACACCAAATCAAAATCAAAAAACAAAATCAAATTTTAAAAAAATATTATTTTATTCAATAGTAGTTTAAAACTTTAAAAATAGTAAATTAATTGGAAGTTTGTCATTTCTCTAAAAAAAAAAAAAAAAAAACAATATGTCCGGTAAATAGTTGACAGATAGCTAATAAATTTTAGGCGTAGGAAATTGGGCTCGCCTGATAATTCTTCTTCTGTCTTTCACCTCGTTGGTTTTTATTCACAGGCGTCTACTGGTTTCACGAATAAACGCATTACGTACCCGCGCCACTCTGCCTCTCGTTAGATCTCCATCATTTTTTCTCCCAGAAACCCCTCAGTCTCAGTCACTCCCCCCTCCCCCCCAAAAAAAAATGCAAGAAAAGAAACCGGAGACGGCCACCAAAAACCCTAAGAAGGCCAATCTCTTAGACCACCACTCCATCAAGCACATCCTCGACGAGTCCGTATCCGAGGTAAATCTTACAAACCCTAACTCACGGCTTTATTCTTATAGATCCGTCATCGTCTTCTTCTTCTTCTTATATGTCTTTGTAATTTTTCGTTTTCATTTTTATTGAGTAGATAGTGACGAGTCGTGGATATGTGGAAGACGTAAGGATGAGTAATATAAGATTGGTGATGGGAACGATCATAATCATCATTGCTCTGTTGGCGCAGTTTTATAAGAAGAAGTTCCCCGAGAACAGGAATTTTCTCATCGGCTGTATCGTATTATATCCTTTTTCCTTACCTGATTTTTGCTTTTTTATATTTTTGGGGTGTCAATTCTCTTCCTGTTACCTTTAATTTCCGTTTGATTGATGAGAAATCTGTTACGTTTCTTGGGAAATGCGTAGAGGAACACTGAATATAGGGCTGTTTGGTTTAGGTTTTCGAAGTCTTTAGCTTGTCTCGAGAATGTGTTGGCTTTGCTGTTCGATCACCGTCAGTTTCTTTTTTGTTGATGAGAAAACTTCTTTAGTGGCTGAGGAAATGTGAGAACGGAAAAGGAATTCAGGCTTAACCTTTAGTTTGTAAATAGTAGGTTTCAGCTTTGTTGTTCGGTCTTGCTTAATTGGAAAAAATGGAAATGAAAAAGAAATAATTATCGACTTTTACTGCTATGCATGCCCATTGCTATGTGTGGTAGAAATTCCTCGTTGATAGACTTATCTGTTTGGGACCTCGAGCGTGTGATTGAACTGACTACAAGTTGGCACAGGGACAAACAATATTTGACTATGATTTCACACTTCAATCTAATTTTGTGACAGTCAAATAAGGTCATGGTATGTTATGCCATTTTTCTGAGTTTTCAAGTTTGTTTGATCTTTGACTATGGCAAGTATATAGTCTTCAATGGGTTACTGCAGCTGATCATATACACAAAAGAGAAGAATGCAATTCTTTTTACCTATCCTCCTGCGGTAAGATATCTTTCTATATGGAAACTTAGCAATAATTCTAGACACGGTGTTAGTATTTAGGCATACAATCCATTTGTTTATAAGAAAAATGGAATCATGCCCATTATGTGATAATAAATAAATTAATTTTCTGTCACATGTTATCTATTGGTTGCTGTCTAGCTTTTGTGCTTTAAATAGACATTTATGCATGCTGTAAGTTCTTGATTTGATTTTTTTTTTATAGGCGACTTGATTCTAAATTCTTCCATAATTCATTTTGATAATATTGGCACTTCTTGAATGAGATATTCAACTATAGGTTTTGTATCAACTGAGTTTAATTTTTTTAGATGATGTACTGTATGCATAATACTACTATACTTTAGCATATCAGTTATACAATTTATAGCTAATTGTATTCACAGCATCTTAGATCTTACCCAATAGGGTATTAACAATAAAAGGCCCAAATATTTACCATATATTCTGCTAATGTCCGTCTGTGCCAACAGCATGTGCTCTCTCTCTAGGCATGAATAGAGGCCATTATTGAATATTACTTTGGTTTGTTCTATTGGAAGCAAGAGTTCATACAAATTGGTGCAGTTAAAAGAAAGATAATAGAAGAATCTCTAAAATGAGGGACTAGTCTTGCTAAAGCTCAAAAATATGTGATGCGTCTTTCTTAATGAGCAATGCTACTCATCATCCCAATAATCATCATCCTCTCATCATCCCATGATGTGGCATTAGATGATTGAAACACAAGTGAAATATAATAAATAATTTTTAATCATCTAATGCCACATCATGGGATGATGAGAAAGAGATGATGAATAGATTTACTCTTCTTTAATCAATGTTAATTTTGAGATCGTCATGCTTATTTATGAAGACTTCCTTTTTGGAGGTTTGGGATCTTGTTTTATCTAGGCTAAGGCCTCATTTCGATGTTAGATGAGATGGGAAATCTAGAATAGTAATGAAATGGTTTGAGTTAAAATATTTTATGGGGTTTTAGGAAAGGAGAGGGAAAAAGTTGAATAAAAATATTATAAAGTTAAAATATTGTTAAAATATAATTTTTGTCTTGGAATTTGAACAATTTGATTTTTTTTTTTTTTTTTTTTTTGTTTAGAAGTTTAAGAAAGTCGTAATAATTAGGTAATGCTTATATGAAAAAGTTGAAGATTTGAAATTGATGCGTTTTTGGGTGGAATCAAAGGCTTTTGAATTTTTACCAGAAACATGGAGGTTCTCATTAAAAATTGTGGAGAGGGGCAGAAGGGTTTGGAGGTCTGTAGCTATGGGTCGTAGTGGGATAGGACGGCTGGTGGCTACGGTGGAAGCAATATTACAAGCGGGGAGAAACTCGGAATTCACAAAACATTTACGTGAAGGAAACAGAGCATTTGTGGCTCAACGATGCTCCAACGTGCATGGTAGGTATCTAACTGTCACCTAATATGGTGGAGGAGGCCGGTAGAGTGTTGTAGTCATTACTGAAGAGTATGAAGGTTTGGATTGGAAAAGTTTGCTATTGAATTATGTAAAGCCACGGATATGTTTTTTTCCTTTCAGGCTGATGGGTCAAGGAAGGAAAGCCAGAAGAGGACCCAAGCACAACCACGGTGGCGAGGCAATCATATGCGGCAGCTCTGCAGACGGGTCATGCTTTGGTGACTCCTCAGAGTGAGGGGAACTGTGAAAATGGCCAGCTTGTCGTGATATTCATTAAAGGAACCCAACTTGTCCAGTTGAAGGCAGCGATCACTTTCTTGTCTACGAAAATAAACTTGCTTTTACCTGCAGGCAGCAGGGTCGTAAGAAACAAGCCTAAGATAGGCCCAAATCCTTTAAACTCAGATAAAGGAAAGTGGAAAATTGGATTCGGCCCTATCCCAATAACCAGATCCAGGAGAGTGTGGTGGGTCAATAGGAAAGCTGGGTTATTCGAAGTGGGTTCTACGTTGGGTATCGGCGTAGAGACATCCGTAATGGAATGCCCTTCGCCACAAGTGAGATAGGAAAGACCGATAGTCGGTGTTACACCCTTGGTCAGTGTTCTCCCCGAAAAAACTATGGCTCCCACGTCGAAGTTGAAGGAAAATGCTGTACGCCGAGGTTTGAAGGAGATGTAGGGTCCGTCGAAGTTGCACATAAAGGGTCGCCAGAGGTTAAGGAACTTGCTGCCAACCCAAAATCTCCAATGGTGACCATGACCTTACCATTGGAGAGAACCAATGGAGTTGTTGATGAGGTATGGGATTTGAATATGGGTTTGTCGTTGGTGCCTTGCGATGATGAATGTTTAGGTTCAGCTAGGAACTGTCTGCGGAAGATGTTGTCCCCTTGTTATCTCTTCCTCCATTAAACAATATAGCTGAATCATCATTGGATTGGGTTTTGCAAAAGGTTAGTGAGATACAGCAGTGTGTGGGGATTACTTGTGGAGGATTTGACGACCAATTCACAGCACTATTTACTGCAATTGAGGTGGGTCACTCGCCTGAAACAAAATCAAGATTTAAGAAGAGCATAGAGCTGAAGCGTCTTTACTTGGACAATCAACTACGACACAAAGGGAGGTAGTACAAGTCGAGGGAGGACTAGAGGGAAGGCATAAAGCCTTCCTCAGTCCTCGTAGGATAATTCGGGTGGAGTATTAAATGTGTGGGAGACAAAGGGTTGGGGTACTTACAGTAATGTGCTTTGTTTTGGGAAGGCGTGTTTTGTCCCAATAGGGCTTGGTGTACATTGGATAGGTTTCTAATTTCTCATTCTTTGGGTGATGTTCATTTATGGGCTCTATATTATGGGCTAGGTGTTCTCTCTTGTATACACTCAGTGTATTTGGTTACGCCTATTGATATTAATATATTTTTACTTATAAAAAAAAACTTACTAGAAAAGAAAAGGCATAAAAAAATGAAAACTTACGACAAAAAAGTTTGGGTGGGAGGAAAAGTAGCAACTTTTCTTTGTGTTAGAGTCAGCTTTAAGATGTAGGATTTTAGATGGGTTGCAATGAATTTCTTAATTTTTATGTTGTCTCTACATGTGCATAGTATAAAATCCTACTGGTGCTTGGAATAGATTATCGTTCAAACAATTTGCTTGCTCTAAGCCTTTCTTTATTCCTTTATTGTTTCTACAATTAAAACTTTGTTTATTGTTTATTTCTAGATGTCTAGCCCCCATGGTCTTCTAAACCTGTAAGCTCAGAAGTTTTACATGAGGCTAATATCTTGTGCTTAATCCCAAGAGAAGCAAACACAAGGCGAGCTCACCAAATATTTGCTTCAAGAGTAAATCAATGGGTTATTTCATTAAAAAAGAATCAGCTTATTTAAGATATTATAGGACTCCATTTGTTTACATTGCCAACAGTTGAATTATACATCTACAATTCTACATCAGCCAAATTTGTCGTGCTTGACTTCAAAGATATTGAATGTGATAAAGTTATTTGTTCACCATCTCAGTTGCATTTTTTTCCTGGACAGGGATCCTTCACCAGCACTGGCTTGGTGGTGTCTTCCAAATTGCCAAGATTTTCTGATATGTACACGCTTAGCATCGCAAGTGCAGATCCTAAATCAATTTCTGCCAATCAACCAGTGCAATTTACCAAAAGTGTTACCCAATGGTCTCTCTCTCTCTCTCTCTACATGCACACGTGCACTCCAACTGCATGCACACACCTTAAACTGCGCATCAGTATATTGTCTGTTTATAATTCTGGTATTTTGCCATGTTTCAGGTTTACTAAGGATGGAGTTTTGGTGGAGGGCCTATTCTGGAAAGATGTTGAAGCATTAGTAGAGGAATATGCAAGAGAACCAAAGAAGAGCAAGTGATTTGAAAGTTAAACAGCTTGTGTTGTCTGATGGGGGCACCGGTTCAGAACTCTAGTTATATTTTGACGTGACTATAGTTGTTGCACATTAACATCGTTTTTTATCTTTTTGCATTGATGGACAGAGCCAAACAAATGGAACCAAAATCCTCCCAGCTTTACAAAACAGTTACTTTATTATGGTCAAATGTGTTTAAGCTAGTAGAATCAATGATATTCGGATCCATAAATTAGATGGTTTTCATTATTTAGTAAGTTCATTTTCATCGACCAATTTACTTCCAACCCAATGGTGAGATGGGTGTGGATCAAGGATCATGCATGATTTAATGCACGGCTTGATAGATATTGTTTTTATATTTTTCACAGCTTTGCCCCCATATGCTTTCTTTCCATTTGGATCTTCTTGGCTGCCAGATACCTATCAGTTGTTGGCTTTCTGTGTTGGGTTGATAGTTGATACTGTCCTTCATCAGTCCAATATCCCACATGGAATAAAGTCAAGCAGTCTTCCAATATCCCTTTTCTTTTACTGCTGAAGATGGTTGTTGAGGATTCCTCCTTCTATTCTCATCATATATGTTTTTTCTCTTTTCTCGATCACACCATTTTTTTAGCTATACAAATGAATTCAACGTCTCGGGCTTTTTAACAATTATAAGGAAGTATATTTTTCATTACAAAATTGTTCATAATAATTGTAACTAATTTCTAATTTATAAAAAAAAAAAAAAAATAGGTACAATTGATTCCATAATTAAAATAAGGGAAAATCATACTTACTCCTAAACTTAATTGTTTTTGCAATATGATCGTCATATTAGTAAAGTTATTACATACCCTCGTAAACATAATTTATAGTTTGTTCTATCATTAAAACCTGATTATTAAGATAAATATTAAGAAACAACACTTAAGATAGTAAAATGAAGATAACGTATTCTGAAAAATCTGGCTTGGTAACGTGTATACTTTTACGGAGTTACAAATAATTCGTTCATTAGAAATGACAAAATACACTATAGAACGACATACAATTGTCAAAATTGGCTATATTATTCATAATTATGTATTTATATGGTTATATGACATAAATCTTAATTTCATAATTACTGAATTATTTGCTTGAGTGAAGTGTTGAACGAGACTCAAGCAAACTCTGTTTGGTGTTTCTTGAGTCACAAACATGGCGTTTTGCTCCATGGCCCAAATCTCATTAAAGGTCTACAAAAAATAAAAAAAAACAAACTATAATAAATTCTTGTTGAATCATGTTATCAAATTGGGTCATCATAAGAATAAGAGTTTTGCTACACAATTTCCATCACACTCTACATTCTAATATTTTTTTTTAATTTTTAAAACTTTTTAAATTTTTTTTTGAGTTTATTTTTTTAAAATTATTTCAAATTTTGTATTCATTATTTATATAATAAATATTTGATAAAAGAAAAAAATTAAAAAAATTAAAAAAAATATAGAGTGTGGAGTATTAGGAGATTGTGAATATTTTTTGTAAGAATAAATCAGACTTTACAAATCTCATATCTTAATAGTTAGAGAAATGATTTGTACAAGTTTCAAATAGACAAATCTTATATAAGCTCTTGTAAAAAAGTTGATTTCGTATTAAAAAATGTAAAAAAAATTATTTTTTATTAATAAGATCTATGTTTTTATAAATGGCTTATATAAAATTTATGTATATAGTATTTTTCATATTTTGTAAAAATATCCTTCATCTTAAAATATTATTAGGTAAAAAAATTATAAAAAGTGAGGTGTAACTCAGTTTTCTTCAAATAATAGACCGACGATTTTGATAGTTGATGTAACCACACCACAAAAGCTTTTCCGTAGCCCGAGTAGAGTATCTCATTTTTCTCTTGGAATAATTATCGTGAGGCCACCTCTTTTGACTTTTGAGGGTCGGATGCACCCTCGGAACGAGGGCAATAAATGGTCATTTTCGTTTTCAAAGTTATAATTACGTCAAAGTTCAGTAAATTGGACCCACAAATGAAAGATATTTTTATATAAAGTAGCTCAGGTGAGGTTTTGACAGTGAATTGAAAAGAAATCAATTAAAACGAAAGTGAAAGGTGAAATAAAATATTATTTTTTTAATATTAATATTATTTTAAATTTAAAAAAAATTAAATTATTTATTATATTTTATATAAAAAATTTAAAATAATTATAATAATTAAATAAGGTGTTCTGAAATCAACCGAACCTAAATGTATAGAATAGATATTAAATTTTATTTTGTAATAGTTTTATTTATAAGTTAGCTTGTTGACATATTAAACATACAAAGTCTGCAACATCCACTTATATTACAAAAATTAATATTTCATCGTATCTTAAGAACATACCCATAAATAGCATATCTCCCTAAAAACTTATAGGTGTTTATATTTATTTAGATATTTCAACGTTCTAATTTATTGGAAGTGTTTGTAACCATTAGAACGGGAGGTGAGTACCTTATCATTCACAAGTTTTGTAATTTATAATTCTTTTATTTATTTTTTAAATAATAATTCTTTTAGTTGTTTTAATACTCTAAGGAGATGTTTGAATTCGCAAGTCATCTCAGTTCATCTCAGCTCATCTCAACTTATCTCACTACTATTCATTACTATTCAGCAACTTTAACTCACAAATCTCACTACTATTCACAATCCATCTCATTACTATTCACAATCCATCTCAACTCATCTCAGCTAATCTCAAATCATCTCAAGTCATCTTCGAATCTAAACATCTCCTAAGTGTACAATATTTTATTTATAAATTAATATTTATAACATACTTAATAAAACACTTATATAATTTAATTTAATTAAAAATAAAATTTTAAAATTTATCAAATAAATAATGTTTTCCATCTACTTTACATTTGGAAATGAGAAATATTTTACCTATAATTACAAAAAATAAGCCTATAAATTAACATGCTCGATAAAATTTGTTAGATTGTAAAATTAATTTTATTATAAAGTATATCTAACGAATTACATAAAATTAAGTCAATTTTATAATAAAATTAAGAATAATTCTTCATATAACAGTAAAGTGCGTAAATACTGCGTAATCATTTTAAAAAAGAATAACATCTACTATTAAAATATTAATTTTTTTATGTGAGTCTCATATTTTATTCATATTTTTTAAAGCGATTACACGGCGATTGCACAATTCATAGTTGTAAATATATTTTCTTTTAAAAAAATGAGTGTCACTATTAAAAAAATAATTTTTTTCTATAAATTTCAAATTTATTCATATTTTTTTTTAAATACGTAAATATTACATACTCTAAGATTATAAATATTATTTTAAATAATAGATCATTCTATTTTCAACCTAATACTTAATCTATTACTCATTACAGCCATGCTACACCCACCGATGGTGTAGCTTGAGAATGGCTTCCGATAGGATTATTTAATTATTTTTAATTTAATTATTTTTATATCTTTAAATATCTTTAAAAATAATTCATAATATTATTAAAAATAATATTTTAATCACTAAATATTTTTTTTTTATCAGGACCCATCCTCAATATTTTTTCATATTTTTAAATATCTTAAAAAAAATTCATTACATTATTAAAAAATAATTTATTAATCATTAAATAAAAAAAAAATCTTTGTATCGAGACCCATCCTTGGCAGGTTTAGCTTTTCCCTACTCCTTATCTTTGTAAATACAGTAGAAAAACTACTTTCACCATGATGGATCGATAATTTTTTTTTATTTAATAATTAAGAAAATAATTTTTTTTATAATTTTATAAATTTTTTAGATGTTTAAAAATATGAAAAAAATGATAAAAAAATAATAAAAAAGACCAAATTGGTCTTGGTAGCACCGAAAATTTAGTAGGGCCCACTGTGAGTAAGCTGACGTGGGGCACACACATTGCCACCGTGCATGCGCGGACTTAAAAACCGATGCAAAAAATCACATTTCATAGACCGATTTGCAGTCCGCCATATCCCGTTCGTTGCAGATACAAATTTGTTTCTCGTTGCTGTCTCTCCAGAAATCCCCCCCCTTCTATTTCACGCGTCTCACGGCGATCGATATCTCAAAGATTCCAGACTGTTTCTAAGGTTTCTGATTCCGATTTAAGATTTTGAAGCTCGGGTTTTCAATCTGTGCGTCGGTTCTTCGACTTTTGCCAGGGGTGGTTTCTGATATTGGATATGTCGAATTCTAGAAACCAAGACAAGATCCAGGGTCTTGAACGCGCGAACCAATACGGAGACGAGGACTCCGAAGACTCGTCTATGGATGCGCTCTCTTCGTGTGGCGTCGAATCGGGTGCGAGTTCTTCTGGTTCGCGAGAGAACGGCGGGTCGAGGACCGAGACTGGGCTCACGGACCGGTTGACGGATGTTCTTGTTTACGGAGGGGATGGAGATCTGTTACTTCAGCAGAGCGATCGCGAGGACAGGGTTCTGCAGTGGCTTCGGGCTCTGGATATGCAAGTGATCGGGGCTTGTCGCGCCGATGAGAGGTTGAAACCGTTGTTGAAGATGAATGCTTCGAATGGAGTCGCCGAGGATTGCCTGCTGGCTCATTTAAGTCGGGTATGTACCTGATTAGAAGATAATTTGATTACTAGGGATTCAAGTTCGTATACTTTTAGATACTTTTTCATTAAAAAGTTCACCGCTACCGTGGTGGAAGTTTGATTGGCGATTCTATGTAGGAATTGGTTTGGTGACCGATGACAATTGCACGGGTTCACGAATTTGCCGAGAGTAAAAACATGCATAAGATTAATTTTGCGTAGTATTAAATTGATGATTCCATATAAGTAGTTCTGGCCGTCATAGTTTGCTTTCATGTTTTATTTATTTCTTGTTTCGGCATTTCTGTCATCAACTCAAACTGACGAGTTTATTTTTGCATTTGATGAGCAGCATTTTGAGCCGGCAGAGGTTGGTATGCTAGCGAGATGCTTCTGTATACCTCTAGTTTCTCTTCGAGTGGGAAAGATCTGCAAGCAAGGAACTGTCTTGTTCCCAACTGCTACAAGGTAATCTTACTAACATAGATATCGGTGCGACTATATGTTTGATATGCACGTGGTGAGGAATGGGGTGCTTGATACCTTTGCATATGAATTTTTATAGCTTTTACAATCTTGTTGTGTTTCAAGTCGTTGAAAGTGATGCTTCTTTTCAGCTCTATTGCGTCTTTCCCTTTTTCATATATATATTTTTTTTCTCCTAATGGAAACTTTAATTTGATTTAGCGTTCTAAGGCAACAACCATCTTAAGTATCTGTATGATTCATCACTTGTTGCAGCATAGGTCACTTGAATGTTTAAAGTAATATTACTCTGTCAATTATAACTTTTTCGAGCATGATTCAAGTTAAATGATGTACTGGTGATCCACTTACAGTAGGGACAAGTTCATTTTACGTACATCATCAATATTAAGTTGTGTTTTAAATTAGAAATTTTTAACAGCCAATCTCATTTTTCTTGTGAATTTTATGAAGGTTCAATTGAAGTTTATGTTTTTTTGTATCACCTGTTGGAAATACATTTATGGACAATGTATTGGGCCTTTTATTTATAAAAAAGTGTTGGGCCTTTTGATTTTTTGATTTTTTTTTTATCAGCAAATAAGTATTATATTGAAAATAGGTGAAGCCAAGGGATCCGGCTTGCCTCCTGTTGGAAAAATAACAGGACATCTCCTGTTATGAAATCCAATGGCTGCTCTCTTATGTGCCCATGCAAGAGGGACTTTCTTTCCCATCATCGCCTGTGGATTAATGCTGTAAAACTAGCTATACATGGGAGACAGTACCAATACTTGAAACATATACGTGTATATATATATATATATATATATATATATATTAAGAGTCATCAATGATTTTAACCAAGAGGGTGAAACATCCAAACGAAAAAATCCAAATGAAGCTGAAAAGGGTTGAAAAATGAAGGACCCCCTCCCCCTTCCCCCCCTTCTCCCTCTTAAAAATAAACTTTGTACAAAAAGGAATTAGATGGGGATTTTTCTGACATGACTGTTTTTTCTAGTTTGTGGCCATGGAAAAATGAGCTGTTTGGTCCCCTGGATTTTTTTCATAACGGGAGATGTCCTGTTATTTTCTCAACAGGAGGCAAGCCGGATCCGAAGCCAAGTACACGGGACATATACAAGGGCCTTTTGAAGTTATTTAATGTAATTCATTGCACAATTATGCCTTTGATATTCTATGCAGACAGTTGGTGTGAAATATATATCATGTCAATAATATTCTGACGTTTTGCAGCATACTGCACATGTTAATGTACCGCTAAGTTTGAATGATGGAGTTTAGTTTTGAGTTCTTGAACTCTTCTACCGTCAAGTTTAATCCAAATATAATATTTTTGGAAAGTGTATCCTTGTTGATGATTAATAGAAATTCTAGCTGATGGTGAAATTGTTCATTATTCCAAATAAATATATCTTTTGACTTGTAGGTAAAGTGGGCGTATTCTATTATGATCTCTGAATTAAGACGAAGTAAAGGTAGTTTCATGCTCCTGTATTATATAGCTTGCTGCTGCTTTTTGGATATATAGGGTCCTTGCTTTTAATTGGAAGTCAATTTCAGTGTGAAAGGCCTCATCCTATATGCTCACGATTCTAAGTTCATGTGACTGGAAAAGATGTTTCATTCTATGCATCTCTGTTATTAATCTTTCAACTGGTTTAAGGATATGAGTAATTATTGGATATATCCCTTTTCTGTCTTAATTAGTGTTCTTTCTGTCAATGTTCTCTTTAGTATCTGTACTGTCTGTCGCTGCAGAAGTTTGAATATAATTAAGAATGTTTCATAAGTAACGGTTCAAACTGGTCAGTATATAAACCCAAAGAAAAAAAGAATGGTCAATTAGGAGCTATCCTTAAACTTTGGCTCGGTGACATTTACATTCACCCAAGTTTGGAGAAATTTAAACCAGTGGGATCTTTTGGTTTTTTCAATTTCAATAATTTTGAGGTTGAAAATCCAAAAAACGAAATGAAAATTTTCTTTTATGGATAATATGAGGAGCATGATCTCTTTCTCAGTTTATTTGACCTCATCTAGTGTCACTGCTGCCATTGTCTCCACTAGGATTTATTACTAGTTGTGTTTATTTTCAGAAGTGAAAATAGATACGAGATGACATGCTTTGGGTTTCTTTGTCAGTCAAAGCTTTTAATAGATAAATTAAGCATAAAGTTATGTGATTAAACTTTATTTATTGTCATGCGGTATGGTTTATATTAAAAACTGAATAATAGGTGAAGTTAATATTGGATTAGACATTAAATTTAATTATGTACGCTGTTTTCATTTGCTCTTGATAACAATCCAGACAATACATTGTACGGTCTGCTTATTTACTTTGTTAGATGTAGTATTGCTAATTATTTCTCTGTTCAATGTTCCCAAGTCATTCTCTCCTCTCCATTGTTGCAGGGGAAATCTGAATCTTACGGTTTTGCCTACATCTGATCTGCGCCTCTCATTCATTGGAGACAATGGTGAGACGGAGAGATTATTTACCTTGAGTAGTAAGTCCCAGTCTTTAGTAGCAGTGGATGAGATCCCAGCAGATAATTCTGGCCGATCCTTTCTTATAAAGATCCCAGGTGGCCAGGTTGTATACTTTTGGTGCTCAGAGAAGTCAAAGCTTTTGGGAGTTGAATTGCTTGTAAAGGTGTGTATGACTACATGAAAGAACATGCATGCACACACACCTACTGTGTCATGATAATTTGAGTGGGCCCTGAGGCTTCAGGTTGTTTGACCCTAAGATTTTCCAGTTTTGATTTGAGAAGAAGATACCGGTTTCACCAAAAGTCTTTTTTCTTTTTCCCTTCTAACAGATGAAGGATTTACTCGAGAGGAAACCTTCTATTGCTGAATTAACTGGAATCTGTGAGTCACGCCTCAGCTGCTTTGCAACTCATCTTCATGCCTATCTTGCAGCAACAGTGGGTAGTTCACAAGCAAGTTCTCCAGGCTCACCTATTCCTCCCTTGGATACCACCACTGAACTGTCTGATACATCTCAGAGTGGGCACTTACTTATATCATTTAAATCTCTGCGTTCTCGGCACATTGGAAGTCAATCCGCAGAGGCAAATTCATTTCATCCAGGCAGCCTCAGTCCAAGAACCGGTTCCTTTAAAGAGGGCCCACCCAGAAACTTGTCTTCTCTCAGGAGTGCCGCTAGGGAAAAATTGAGACGGCGAGGGGATGGCCATCTTTCATCAGTTGAGAATTTGACCATTACTTTGTCAACTGCAGTTGAAGCATCCTCATCAAATAATTCAGAAAATGATATCACTAGAAATCTGCCATTCTCCCCATCGAGTTTGCTAGAGTCACTAGGGAAATTGGCTGTTGCACCTGCTTTATGCCTCACGACTCAAGTCTCTTGTGTGGGGTTACCTCTTTTCTCCCCTCACTATTGTCATTGCACTCCTGGTATTTCAACCCCACAATTCTCAGCGGCACCTCAGCAACTTCCTGCATCATCAAATGAATCACAGTCACTTCCCCATCTTTCTTCTCTAGGTCCGGTTAGAATGCCATCCAGTTTGTTGAATTCTACACAGCCTCCGAGTCTAGGTGAAGCTTCCACAGTGAACTTCCCAGCTTTTCAGCCAGACCCTTTGTTCCAGTTGCCAACTCAAACTTCTCATCAGATATTGCCAACTTTCACACCTTTAATGTGCGATCCAATTGTTCACATTCCGGTTATTGATGTTTGCTCTTCTGGCCAAGGCTACTTGGTTAGTGCTGGTCCTGCTATTTCAACTGCCATTCATCCATTGCATACAAAACTTGTGAACCCTTTGATGCCTGAAACCGACAGCATATTAGAAAAGGGTGCCAGAGAGACATTGCGTCTACTCATCAGCGGATCATCCCGGACTAACCTGCCATTGATGGATGTATTTCCTGCTGTTCTAACAAAAGCAGATCAGAATCAAAGCATACTTGTTGGTGGGAGCCAGGGTCTATGCAGCGGAACCACTGATGCTGGTGTTATTGCTAACAGCATTGCTGCCATGAGTTTGGGTTCACTGTCTGAGAGATCTGATGGAGACAGCTACGATAATACAGATATACATCCTGCAACATCTTGTGGTTCAGTTGGATCTTGTTCGGTTGATAAGGGATCCACTTCTTGTTCAGACTGGATGGAAGAAAGCGATTGATAGAATGATTCTCATGGGCTCATTTTTTATTCCTCTGTAGATCTGGTTTTTCATCCCTCAAATGTAGATATGTTGCTGTAGTTTTGGTTGCCCTTTTGAGTTGCAACGGGCGAAAACTTCTGTTTGTAATTTGTTGTTCTCTCTTGAGCCCCAATTGAGCAAGTTCTCGAGTAGAATGTGAATAAAATTTGGACTTAGTTTTGGTCGTAAACGTCGTTCTCGTATTTTTATTCTTGGCCACCTTCATTCCTGTTTCTGAATGCTGTCGTTAATAACTTGATACAATCAATTTTTCAGCTGAGAAGTGGGAGCTATCATAGCAAAGAGTAATGGTATTCGGCAAATTAACAACTATATATGGATTTCCTTCCCTTTCCCTTTCCCTTTCCCTATCGAGAAGGATCTAACGTGCAAGAAATCGTGGCTGGGAGTTCTGAATCTTGTGTATAATCAGGACTAGGATGCTCTGTTGGTTGGGATACATCTGACTATATTCCCAAGTAAATAGTTGAATGTGGGACTTTTTATTTAATTTCAGACAAGAAAAAGAAACCAATGACAGCAATCTATCATCTATGGATACAAGTGATTATTTTCACTTGTCAACACAAGGTTAAAATGGTCAAAATAAGTCATGTTTTGCTTTAAATAGATACCATTAATTTGGAGTGAAATGGCGACAATACTATTCAAAGTTGTGACCACTTTTCTCTTAATTATTATTGATTACTTTACAAGGGGTGCAGTTGCACAGAAAAATAAACTTTATTGATTGATTGAGAAAGGATGTGTATAGAAAGAGGTTTCTCTAATGTAATTAGCCTTCACGGTATCTCTATCTTTGTGCATATAGAGTCAGCACAAAATAAGTATAAACCAGTTGGCGAGAAGTGGATTTGAATTAGGCAGCTGGCAGCCGCAGGTATGACATGATCTCTTCCCACAGTTTTTTTTTTCTTTTTTTCTGAATAAAAAAACATCAGGTCCTGCCCAAAAAACAAACGGGAGAGAACAACAAATTTCATTAAACAAAATCGGCTGGAGGTATTGAACTGGGCCCCCTTCATCTGCATGCTTGAACTTGTCTTATTTGATGCACGGGGCCGGTTTCCGAAACATTTAAGAATGAAGTCTCCAAAATGAGAGAATTCAAATATTTTTTAAATATAAAATATTATTTAATTATTATTTATACATAAAAATCAGTACAACATTTTCAAACTTTAAAATAAATTATAAAAATCAATATAATTTTATTCAATTTTTAAATAAAATTAAACAATTATATTTAACTTTTAATCTCTTCTTTTCCTTTAAAACATATTCATTCAAACTATTTCCCTACCGTTTATAAATAAAACTTGAATATGCCCAGATCACATGCCCTTGGAATTCTGCTTTTGGTCATCATATGAACAGTAGTTGGACTACTACAAGTTGTGAAGTTTTCTCCCGTCCAAGTATCTATGAAACCATAAAAATAAAAAATGCTGCAATTCCAATAGCTGTACAGAACAGATCACTAGAGGGTAAATAAGGTGCCTCTATGAATTATAATACAGGTGAGGTCCCCCAAGGAAAAACAAGCTGTAAGTGCCTGCAGCATGCATTATTCTCTTCCAAACCCAATTCCACTCATTGTGTTTTAAAGAAGCAGGAAAAAAGAAAGGAACTAATTCTCACTTGCTCATCAATTTGATTCTTTATTGGAGCTTTCGGCCTTTTTTTTCTTAAAAAGTTAGCAACGATTCTCTTTTGATCTACTGCTCATGATCCTGCACAAATACTTTTTTTTTTATAATCCCAAACATGCTTTCGCGTCATTTATTGATCTAGCGCTAGATCAAAACGAGATTGGAAAGGAAAATGCTTAGGAAACGGAAGATTTGCAGGTGTCCGTGAAAATATGCACGCGCTAGATCAATGATAATTCTGCAACGAATTAACCTAAAGTAAACAACATACATGCATGAAGTGACCAAATATAAGAATAAAAACTGGACAACAAAATTAGCGCCTAGCTTCCGAGGATGTTGGAAGAAAAATAAATAACATGCAGGATCGATCGATTGATCAAGATGCTTTTTTCTGGGTACTTACCTTATCAGGCTTAGATAGCAAGCTTCGTTGACAGCGGATCATTGTGGACCATTGTCGAGTCACCACCTTCAATTGCCTTTTTCGTAAGAACCAAGAATTCTTAAACAAACTTGCGATACATTCTCAAACCAACCAGGGAGGCTTTTTTGTTTTTGTTTTTTCCCAAATAGAAAACAACATATATACATATATATATATATATAAATTTATGTATGGGTACTTAAATTACTACGTACGCGTACCAAAGGTGTCGGGTTTTTTTAATGCAAAAGATGGGTCATGCATGGTTTTCAAAGATAAAAAAGTCTTTGACGTGGTATTTTTTGTCTTTTCTTTTTAAATTACTTATAAGAATCTGATCGAATCGGCCTTACTAGAATATGATCTACATATATATAAAAAATTATAAATGTCAAAATTCAACAACTAATTGGTTGGTACTTGGTAGATCCATCATGTATTTAATTTGCAGTACCATTACACAAATCTTAGAGCACTAGTAATCTAGTATTGGATTATGCATCTACATATATATCTACATATTTACATAATATGATTTTAAATTGGGCTGCATTGAATTATGTAAATTCAAAATTTTGCATAGCTATAAATATTGTTTTTATAAATTTGAAGATGCACTGCTCAGTCTCAAAATCTTATTTTATTACTTTTTTCTATCTCCCCCCCCCTCTCTCTCCACCAGTGGATAGAATTTTAGGAAAAAAATTATAGTAGATGCTAAATGATAGAATTTGTAGTGACACTAATTGCAAAATATAAAAACAAAAATTAGGAAAAGAATAAATAATAATATTTTATTATTATTTGACTCAAATATGCATAATCCAATGCAAGAGTTTTTCTTGATCTGCAATATCAATTTCTAAAAGATGCAATTTTGCATATCCATATAGAAAAGGAAAATACTAGCTAGTTTGTCGTCTTACTTTGCCTACTCACTTTGACCGCTTGTTTATTTTTTTTTTAATTTTTTTTACTTAGTGATTAATAAAGTGATTTTTAATGTATTGATATATTTTTTTAAAAAAATATTTAAATATGTTAAAAAAATATGAAAAGAAAAATGAGATAGCTAGCTCGGTCTTTTTGGGTTTACCTACCCCATATATAATTCCAATCCAATTCAGCATGCATGCAACAATTAATTTATAAATTAAGCAACTCATGTAATTTCTAATTAAACAAACACACTAAAGTACTTCTTGAAGCATGCATGCTACAACAATTAATAGTCATGATCATCATGATAATATACTCACATGCTTATTATTAATGCTACTGCTGTATATATGAAAATAGGTTTTTTTTTGTTGTTGTAAAGATCATAATGAGACGTCCGATATTCACGTGGGAGCTCATGCATGTTTATTAACCCGTTAATTCTCATAGATCAGCATCAAGTAAAATATGGTCAATTAATGTTTTTTTTTTTTCTTGAAATGAAAGTTATATAGTTAGGAGTACTTTTAGTTAATTCACATCTCTCTTCTTCTTAAAAAAATGTCGACCGGATTTCATTCATATATATCCCTTTCACCACTTACTATATAGTCACATTATTTGTTAGCTAAATGTGGTCTAGCCATATAAAAAAAGCTAAAGTACTAAGTATGTTGATCTACTTTTGTTCTCAACTTAAATATATTCCCTCACTTGACTTAAAAAATATTTGAAAAATGGCAACTAATTGGTTAGGCCGCTGAAATTAAAGTTGGGATGCATGTTAATTAATTATACAAAAATTATATATGCAGTTCTAGAATGTACAAGTCTCACGCTTTATTTTTTTTAAAATTAATTAAATTACTTAAGACCTATATAAAAAAACTATTTTTTAATAATAAACTCTATTATTTTTTTTTACGTAGGATTAACACACTCTTTGATTATATCTAGTATTTCTTTTAATCATATAATCTCTTTCTCTCTCTTGTGGTCACATTCGGAAATACCCACACTTTGGTGGACACCTTATTCAAATAAAAATAAACTTCTATCATATATATATGAATGGGAAATTGCTTTACTCTAATTGAAACAAGGCCATGATGACTTATTTGGCAATAATAATAATGATCAGATATGTCACCTCACAACCACCATAAATTGCACATGTTTTTTTTTTTTTTTTTTTAAAGAAAGGAAACAGAATTTAGTAAGGCTGATTACAAGATTTCTTTTCAGGTGATTTTTTGTCATTTTCAAAAGTTAGAAAAATTAAAAAAAATTAATTTATATAAATTTCAAATAGATAAATTTTATGTACGTTTTTATAAAAAGTAAATTTTATTTTAAAAATATGTAATTTTATTTATTTATTAATAAAATTGATTTTTTTTATAAAAAATTTTATATAAAAATTATCTACTAATAAATTTTGTTAAAGAATATATAGTAGATGATTTCTGTACTATATGATACAGCCGTTTTAGCTGTCAAACATGATCTCTTCCATGTCCAAATCCTACCACGTCCACGTACACTTCCGGTTTCACTTTTTTGCACCCACAGGTCACTATAGTAGTTAGTCATTAAAGACTTAGCTCTGCTTGATTCCCATTTTACCCCCAATCGTTTTTTCTTTTTCAAGTATGCCATCAACATTATAAATTTCGATATTAATCATGTATTTATTATGTTAAGAGCCGACGAGAATGGCTGCCGACGAGATGAATTGATCTTTTTTATTTTGATTTTGATTTTTTTATATCTTTAAATATATATTTTTGTAAAAAAAATTTATCGAGATCATCTTCGGTGGGATTAACTTTTCTCTTATGCTAATAAATTGATTTATAAATATATAATATTTTTTTATGTACGAGCATATTTAAATAAAATATATAAATGTAATGAATACATTAATTTATGAGTGCATAGTGAAAGTCACCAACCTTTCAAATTAGAAAAATGATATTTATAATTATAGAATATATAAATATTATATATTTTTTTAAAAAAAATAAATAAATATAAAATTTATATAAAAAAATTAATTTTTTAATAATAAACTCTATTATTTTTTAAAATAATTATATTATACTTATATATTTTATAATTATAAATTTATTTTTTTAAAATAATTATACAATAATTATATAATTTATAATTACAAATATATTTTCTTATATATCTAACACCTTTCCTTTAGACGACATGACAAAATACTTTCATAAATTTTGATAAAAACGACGTTGCTTTCACAGCCTTTAAATAAACGAGAATATTTTGGGATTCGGATCATAATTCTAGGTTCAATCATGTCCGGACCAGACCAGGGAAAACAACGTTAGCATGGTCTTCTGAATTCTTCCATCATATTTCCAACTTGAAAAACTTCCAAAATAAAACCACCCTCACTGTCTGGTGCAGTCATACATAACGCACCAATCATGACTCGCCTCCTCCCCACCCACCCACCACAATTATCAATAATTGACTTAAAATTATTAAATATTTTTAAAGTACATAATCCTCTCCTCTATAAAACTTATATTAAGGAAAAAATATTATATCGATAGTGCATGAGTTCTTCGGATATAAATGATCTCTATTTTACTTGAAATGAAATTAATGAATACTATTTATATAGTTGAAAACATATAATGATTTGATCATTTTACTTATTAATCTAACTATTTATTAGATCATTTATTAGATCATGTCAATTACGACAGTGTATTGAAGAGTTATTAATATTTATAATTGATTTTTTTAAGTCATATTTATATGTCTTCTTTTATGAATGATATGTGATCTTTTTATTAAAAAAAATTACTTTTAAAAATATTACAATAATTAAAAATATATCTCTTAGTTTACCGATACTATTTATTATATTGTAAACTGAGGAGATATTGGTGTTTTGAAATTAATGAGTTTTACTTTGAATGATGTGCTGCATCCGCTTTTGTGTAATAAAACACTATTATTGATTTATACAAATGTTTTATAGAAAATTATTATAAATAAAAATAATATTTACAGTCGTGAGCGTATAAGCCTGTGCAGTCATTTTGAAGAAAATAAATAAATATGAGATCTACATAAAAATAAATTAAATTTTTAATAATAGATCATACTCTATTTCAAAATGACTGTACGATATTTACATATTTCATAATTATATATAGTATTATTTTATTATAAATGATGATAAATTTAAAGTGATTAAATATAAATAAATTTATATAATATGATATATTTTTACAAGACATGGGTATCACACTCGGTGACTCTCTCCTCTTCTTAATATGGAGAGAGAGAGAGAGTGTGGTGTGCGAGTAGCAGAGCGGAGCAATAATGACATCTGATTGGTTGCACTCAATATAGTTTTGTCGTATGCTCTTTTATTTTTAATTTTTTAATTATTTTCCTTCTAAGGCCTCTGCTCCTTTCTTTTAACACCCCCAAAAACTTGACCCTCTTGTTTTTCGAAGCGCATGATAGACCCCTCACTAGGATCTGGTTCAATCGCCCTCCCATTTTAACTGTTTTCCAACCGTCTCCGTCGGTTTCCAATTCCGGCGATCTCCACCCTTCGATCTCTTTCTCACCATGTGGATCTTGTCCGAACCACGTTGTTGCGTACTTACCGAGTTTCACTTTGCTAGTTGGCGTTCTTTTTTCTTGTTTGCAGATGAAGCCCGATGAGTGGGTCTTTTACTTTATACGGTTTCTGATTTGTTTTATTTTTACTCACTGATTCGTTTAACTGATTTCGGCTTCGAGATTTAAGGCTCTGGAAGCTTCTGAGCTGAGATTTGAGTGTGAAAATAATTTCTGTTTATTAGAAAAAAGAAGTGAAGTTTTTCCCGGAGTATTTCTTGGGGTTTTGGTAGCAATGGAGGATCAGAATGGAACCAGAGTGTGCACCGGAATGTCTGACGAGGTTCTGAACTGCGTGATGCCGTATATTCACGACCCAAAGGACCGGGACGCTGCGTCTCTGGTGTGCCGCCGGTGGTACGAGCTTGACGCACTGACGCGGAAACACTTGACGATCGCGCTCTGCTACACGACAAGCCCCGATCGGCTTCGCCGGAGGTTTCGGCAGCTGGAGTCTCTGACACTCAAGGGGAAGCCCAGGGCCGCGATGTTCAATCTAATACCCGAGGACTGGGGAGGATACGTCACTCCGTGGGTGAACGAGATCGCCGAGTCTTTCAATTGCTTGAAGTCGCTTCACTTCCGGCGAATGATTGTGAAGGACTCCGATCTTGAGCTTCTTGCTCGGTCTCGCGGGCGCGAGCTCGACTCGCTCAAGATCGATAGGTGTTCTGGCTTTTCCACGGATGGTCTTCTTCATATCGGTCGGTCCTGCAGGTAATTTCCCCCACCCTTTTTTGTTTTCATTCAAGATATCTTCCACTTCATCTTGTGGCTGAGGTTTATTTATTTGTATGAATCTACTTGTTAACTTTATCTCTGGCTTTATCATGTGGCCGAGGTTTATTTTATTAAATAGTTGTGCAATACGTGTAATTAGTTTAAAATTTTCCTTCGATTGGGTCGCTTACTAAGCTCTCCCTTTGTTTATAGATATTCTATTTGATAATTTTACTCTAATTGTGATTTCCTTGCTAATGACTTGGCTAATGTTATATGGTCCGCAAACCCTAATTTTCTTTGTGAGCGAATTTATGATTTTCCTTTAATCTTTGGTTATTTCTACTTCCTTTATCAATAATTTGTTACCGATAAGGTGCGGGGCTTCTAATTGTTCAGGGGGTTGCTTCTTTAATTGTTGACATGCTGATTTTCGATTTTTCCTTGAAGTCCTACCCACTATTTGTTGGTATCTTCAAGTTTTAGCCAGAACTTAGGTCATTTGACTTCATCAGGTGCTTATCTAGATAATTGCTTGTATGATAGCAACAATGACTCCCACTTCCCGATAAGGTTGGTAATGCTACATCATTACATTCCCTAGCATCATGTAATAAGAGTTTTATAGACATTAAAGAATCCCAAATATACTTATAAAAAAAAAAAAGAATCCCAAATATGACTACCGAATTAATAATGTCATAAATTAATAAATCGCAACATATCCAAGCTAGGAAAAACACAATGTCATATAATAAGCCTGAACGAAAATCCTTATAGCTTGTATGATATACACCTATTCAATTAAGGTTTGAACCTAGTACAAATCTGGATCCTTTCTAAGCACTTGTGTTTTCTTTGGAAAAGAAATGCATTTCATGGATGATAAAATAATCACACATATTTAATGATGTATACTATGCAATACCTTTTTTCTTTTGAGGAATGCTACTCATCATCCCACACCACACACTTTACATAATTTAAAATTATTTTTTATTTTATTTTATTCTTGTTAAACTAATTGAGTTATTTTATTTATCATCCATACATCACATACTTGTTATAGGAAAAATGAAAAAAAAAATTAAAATAGGTGTGGTGTGTGGTGTGTGAGGATGATAAGTAGAATTATTATTTTCTTTTTGCGCCAATCCGTACCTTACCCGATTTCTATTCTTTCCATGGTTAAGACCTACAACGAGCTTTTCAAGATCTGCTTTTAGCCTTGCTTGCTGTACCATTCCCTTTAATTCAGTTCTTGAACTAAATGAAAAGGACTCTTCGGGGTATTTTTTTTTTTATAAGTAAGAAGATATTTTATTGATATAGAGATAGGCATAGCCCAAGTACACAAGAATGATACATGTGATTACACCTATTTAGGAACTAGAAACGGTTACAACTCTTTGGGTATTTTTGGTTGAAAGTTTAAAAAAAGCTTTAAGATTTTTTTTTTTTTCAATTTCAATTTAAACAAATTTTAAACAGTGGAACAGATTTTCATCTCTTGAAAAAGACTTTCATTTAATCATTTGCCCAAGTTTTCTTGAATGAGAAAAAAAGAGAGAAAAGAATCAAGACAACTTTCAAGAAAACATAAACCAAAACAATTTTCTTGCAAGATTTTATTGTATCTATTTCTCCCTTTAGATAGGTGTCTCTATTTTATACTTCCCACATATTTGGATTGCACCTTTTGTGTTTTTTCATAAAGATTTATTACTTATAAAAAACCTAAAAAACAACTTTCACAAATTTGTTATCCAAACAAATCTTCATTCTACCTATCAACTTTCATAAAACGCAATACATTTCAATTCTTTTTCAAGAATTCTAAAAGATTAGAGAAATATTCACTTACCAAACATATCCTTAGTCAGAAATTTTCAGCATAAACTCACTTGAGGTTTGTGGGGTCTTCGGTTTCTATGATACAATGCATTCAATGGCAGCCTATTCTAGGACTTCATGGTCACTCTAAGGCCTCTAGATTAAGTCTGGTTTGTGGGCTAAGAAAGTGATAGGGCCTCATAATTGTTTCTTAGTGTTAGTGTGTATTTTGTCAAACCAACAATGTGTCAGTGCGATCTGAACACCTTCTCTTGGCTAGCCACTAGCGAAGACTTGGAGTGATTATATGCTCTTGGAGTAAAGAGTTATAAGGGCAGGAGGTCGAATAGAGAGGTATATTTGATCCCTAGGTGGCAAGAGGCGAGTTTTTTATTCTAAACCCCACGGGAGAATGATCTGTAGGAAGCCCTACAAATTGGGGGAATTTTGGGGTTTTGGAATACCCTAGGTCTATAGAAGGTGGGTAAATGAGATCTCACAGAGATCTGGTGATTATAATGATTCCAAGGAACTCAAATTGTAACTTTGATTAATCCTTTAGAGTATAAGTTTAGACGTGGCTGAAATTTTCTTAGCTTGTTATAAATGGTAGTTGAAGCCAATCCTGACCTAAAATTGGGGACTTCAGCCGTGCCACAAGTAATGGACGTAATGGACCGAAGAGGATGTCTAGGATTTGCGAGGGGGAGATTGTGATATCCAAGCTCTATAGAAAAATGATTATTAGGATCCCACATTGCTTGGTAGGGAGAAATTGTGGTTTAGGTTAGGTTTGGATAGTGAGTTGAGATGAGATGAGAGTTAAAAGTTGAATAAACTATTGTTAGAATATTATTTTTTTAATATTATTATTGTTTTGAGATTTGAAGTTGAATTGTTTATTGTATTTTATGTGGAAATTTGTGAAAGTTGTAATGATGAGACGAGACGAGATGAGATGGGTCGTGAGTGTTTCTTAATCCAAACTGAGCCTTATAATGACTCCAACAAACTCTGATTGTAATTTTGATTAGTCCTTTTGGAGTATAAGCTCAAATGTGATTTGAGCTTTCCTTAGATCGTTGTAGATAATGTCTGAACTTATTTTTTTTTTAGGAAGTTCTAGTTTGAAAGAAATTTTTAATTGTGAATTAATAGCATGTTCATTTAGGAGGGTCGTGATACAATTTCTTCGAAGCTTGGTATCATTGCGTAAGCAGCTTTCAATCTCACTTTATTCTGATACAGTTCCTCAGTGGTTTGTGAACTTTTCCGGAGATATGTTCATTTGAGTTTTATAAATGAAAGCATATTGGTAGTAAGTTTGAATTTGCCACTGACAGATGGTCGTGTACAAATGGAAGGGAGAATTTACTTGAGTTATTATTTTATATATCTATATAATTTATATAGGACTTGGGGTATTTCTTGATCTATATATATTCAACATTAGTTGGATTCATTGTGTTGTCATTCATATTAGAAAACATTAAGCACATATCAAAAAAAAAAATATTAGATAACATTAAGGATTTCTCAGGTAGCTGGGATTGGCTCATTCATGCCTTAGGTTGGAATTACTTATCCTGAAACACATGTAACTTACACTTTCACAAGATTTTTTTTCAAACTAAGGGGTGTGTTATGGTCATGGGTAGCGAAAAGACTCAAGCTTTTCAGGTTGGGATTCAAGGTAGGTTCAGCACTGAATACAATTTAGAGAATGGAAAAGGGCAATGGAAATAGTTTGAGAAATAATAAACATCATAAAAGGCCGAGTCATTTGTTACACTTAGATAATACGGAAAATGTATAGGAATACGTATGGCATTCATCCTGAATGCTTGTAAAAGGATGGAGTAGAACTGAAAATAGTGTCGTCACAATTTTAATAGTGACGACTGATCATGAGTCAAAATTAATTTCCAGAAATGTTATGCAGGATGAATAATTGTGTTTTAGTCTCAGATGTAGATTGATTAAGAACTGAAAAAATAATACTTTTGACCTGTAAATGTTTGGGAACCATACAGTCATGAAGGATTAGGTGAGATTGAAAGGTCGCTCATGCAATTATACCAAGCTTTTCCTTTTAATTAACTGCACTATGTATCACTTATAAAAAAAATAAAGAAAAAACTGCACTATGTATTCTTTCTTGTATGGAAATTGGTACGTATTTGCTTTTTCATTCAAAGTCAACTACCTCGATTCTGTATCTTTACATAATGCATGAATATGCTCATCCTTGTGGAATGTTATAAATTAAATTTGTCTGAACAGAGTCTTGATTGGGATTGGAGTATAACACACGGAAAGTTGGAGAATTGTGTAGTAATCAGAAAATTTCAAGCCATGGAAAGTTCTCTCAGTGTTTTTTTTTTCGCTTCGAATTTGTATTGTGGGTTTTATAAATCTCTTTAAGCATTTTAATTGTGTGAAAATCTGTGTGTTCCAAATGTATGACATGGGGGTGGTGAGCCAGCCCCTTAAAGCATTAAAAAAAATTATTGAGATATTGGAAGAAAAATTATAACCTATTGAGGGAGATATCCTATATTTGAAGAAACAGGACTTGTGCGGTGGTGGATGCAAATTAGGTCAGACAAGCCTTTTCTGTTTTAAAGTTGAGACGATA